>NC_142778.1:27872408-28023305 GCF_988280905.1 Pimephales promelas
ACTTTGACCTGAGTGCAAAAATGGAGGCTCTAGACCCTTCCAGAGCTGAGATATCAAAATTCAAAATTTCGACCCGAAAAAAAAAACGACAGTGTTACCCCTTTTTTTTTTTTCATTTTTGGGCGAAAAATTAAGTTTCTTCAATCTTCTCAAAACTCTGGATTATGATAGAGGGCTGTGAGACTTAGACCTGAGTGCAAAAATGGATGATCTAGACCCTTCCAGAGCTGAGATATCAAAATTCAAAATTTCGACCCGAAAAAAAAAACGACAGTGTTACCCCTTTCGTTTTTTTTTTCATTTTTGGGCGAAAAATTAAGTTTCTCCAATCTTCTCAAAACTCTGGATTATGATAGAGGGCTGTGAGACTTAGACCTGAGTGCAAAAATGGATGATCTAGACCCTTCCAGAGCTGAGATATCAAAATTCAAAATTTCGACCCGAAAAAAAAAACGACAGTGTTACCCCTTTCGTTTTTTTTCATTTTTGGGCGAAAAATTAAGTTTCTCCAATCTTCTCAAAACTCTGGATTATGATAGAGGGCTGTGAGACTTTGACCTGAGTGCAAAAATGGATGATCTAGACCCTTCCAGAGCTGAGATATCAAAATTCAAAATTTCGACCCGAAAAAAAAACGACAGTGTTACCCCTTTCGTTTTTTTTTTCATTTTTGGGCGAAAAATTAAGTTTCTCCAATCTTCTCAAAACTCTGGATTCTGATAGAAGGCCGCGAGACTTTGACCTAAATGCAAAAATGGAGGCTCTAGACCCTTCCAGAGCTGAGATATCAAAATTCAAAATTTAGACCCGAAAAAAAAACGACAGTGTTACCCCTTTTGTTTTTTTTCATTTTTGGGCGAAAAATTAAGTTTCTCCAATCTTCTCAAAACTCTGGATTATGATAGAGGGCTGTGAGACTTAGACCTGAGTGCAAAAATGGATGATCTAGACCCTTCCAGAGCTGAGATATCAAAACTCATAAATTCGACCCGAAAAAAAAAGGACAGTGGTACCTCTTTCGGATTTTTTTTTCGGGCGAAAAATTAAGTTTCTCCAATCTTCTCAAAACTCTAGATTCTGATAGAGGGCCATGAGACTTAAACCTGAGTGCAAAAATTGAGGCTCTAGACCCTTCCTGAGCTGAGATATCGAAGCTCAAAAATTCGACCCGAAAAAAAAAGACAGGGTACCCTTTTCTTTTTTTTTCGGGCAAAAAATTAAGTTTCTCCAATCTTCTCAAAACTCTGGATTCTGATAGAGGGCCATAAGACTTAAACCTGTATGCAAAAATTGAGGCTCTAGGCCCTTCCAGAGCTTAGATATTGAAACTCAAAAATTCGACCCGAAAAAAAAAACGACAGTAGTACCCCTTTCGTTTTTTTTTTTCGGGCGAAAAATTAAGTTTCTCCAATCTTCTCAAAACTCTACATTCTGATAGAGGGCCATGAGACTTAAATCTGAGTGCAAAAATGGAGGCTCTAGACCCTTCCAGAGCTGAGATATCGAAACTCAAAAATTCGACCCGAAAAAAAAAACGACAGTGGTACCCCTTTCGGGGTTTTTATTCGGGCGAAAAATTAAGTTTCTCTAATTTTCGCAAAACTCTAGATTCTGATAGAGGGCCATGAGACTTAAACCTGAGTGCAAAAATGGGGGCTCTAGACCCTTCCAGAGCTGAGATATCGAAAATCTAAATTTCGACCCGAAAAAAAACGACAGTGTTACCCATTACGTTTTTTTTTTTGGGCGAAAAATTAAGTTTCTCCAATCTTCTCAAAATTCTGGATTATGATAGAGGGCTGTGAGACTTAGACCTGAGTGCAAAAATGGATGATCTAGACCCTTCCAGAGCTGAGATATCAAAATTCAAAAATTCGACCCGAAAAAAAAACGACAGTGTTACCCCTTTCGTTTTTTTTTTCATTTTTGGGCGAAAAATTAAGTTTCTCCAATCTTCTCAAAACTCTGGATTATGATAGAGGGCTGTGAGACTTTGACCTGAGTGCAAAAATGGATGATCTAGACCCTTCCAGAGCTGAGATATCAAAATTCAAAATTTCGACCCGAAAAAAAAACGACAGTGTTACCCCTTTCGTTTTTTTTTTCATTTTTGGGCGAAAAATTAAGTTTCTCCAATCTTCTCAAAACTCTGGATTATGATAGAGGGCTGTGAGACTTAGACCTGAGTGCAAAAATGGATGATCTAGACCCTTCCAGAGCTGAGATATCAAAATTCAAAATTTCGACCCGAAAAAAAAAACGACAGTGTTACCCCTTTCGTTTTTTTTTCATTTTTGGGCGAAAAATTAAGTTTCTCCAATCTTCTCAAAACTCTGGATTATGATAGAGGGCTGTGAGACTTTGACCTGAGTGCAAAAATGGATGATCTAGACCCTTCCAGAGCTGAGATATCAAAATTCAAAATTTCGACCCGAAAAAAAAACGACAGTGTTACCCCTTTCGTTTTTTTTTCATTTTTGGGCGAAAAATTAAGTTTCTCCAATCTTCTCAAAACTCTGGATTCTGATAGAAGGCCGCGAGACTTTGACCTAAATGCAAAAATGGAGGCTCTAGACCCTTCCAGAGCTGAGATATCAAAATTCAAAATTTAGACCCGAAAAAAAAACGACAGTGTTACCCCTTTTGTTTTTTTTCATTTTTGGGCGAAAAATTAAGTTTCTCCAATCTTCTCAAAACTCTGGATTATGATAGAGGGCTGTGAGACTTAGACCTGAGTGCAAAAATGGATGATCTAGACCCTTCCAGAGCTGAGATATCAAAATTCAAAATTTCGACCCGAAAAAAAAAACGACAGTGTTACCCCTTTCGTTTTTTTTTTCATTTTTGGGCGAAAAATTAAGTTTCTCCAATCTTCTCAAAACTCTGGATTATGATAGAAGGCCGCGAGACTTTGACCTGAGTGCAAAAATGGAGGCTCTAGACCCTTCCAGAGCTGAGATATCAAAATTCAAAATTTCGACCCGAAAAAAAAAACGACAGTGTTACCCCTTTCGTTTTTTTTCATTTTTGGGCGAAAAATTAAGTTTCTCCAATCTTCTCAAAACTCTGGATTATGATAGAGGGCTGTGAGACTTAGACCTGAGTGCAAAAATGGATGATCTAGACGCTTCCAGAGCTGAGATATCAAAATTCAAAATTTCGACCCGAAAAAAAAACGACAGTGTTACCCCTTTCGTTTTTTTTCATTTTTGGGCGAAAAATTAAGTTTCTCCAATCTTCTCAAAACTCTGGATTATGATAGAGGGCTGTGAGACTTAGACCTGAGTGCAAAAATGGATGATCTAGACCCTTCCAGAGCTGAGATATCAAAATTCAAAATTTCGACCCGAAAAAAAAACGACAGTGTTACCCCTTTCGTTTTTTTTTCATTTTTGGGCGAAAAATTAAGTTTCTCCAATCTTCTCAAAACTCTGGATTATGATAGAAGGCCGCGAGACTTTGACCTGAGTGCAAAAATGGATGATCTAGACCCTTCCAGAGCTGAGATATCAAAATTCAAAATTTCGACCCGAAAAAAAAACGACAGTGTTACCCCTTTCGTTTTTTTTCATTTTTGGGCGAAAAATTAAGTTTCTCCAATCTTCTCAAAACTCTGGATTATGATAGAGGGCTGTGAGACTTTGACCTGAGTGCAAAAATGGATGATCTAGACCCTTCCAGAGCTGAGATATCAAAATTCAAAATTTCGACCCGAAAAAAAAACGACAGTGTTACCCCTTTCGTTTTTTTTTTCATTTTTGGGCGAAAAATTAAGTTTCTCCAATCTTCTCAAAACTCTGGAATATGATCGAGGGCTGTGAGACTTAGACCTGAGTGCAAAAATGGATGATCTAGACCCTTCCAGAGCTGAGATATCAAAATTCAAAATTTCGACCCGAAAAAAAAACGACAGTGTTACCCCTTTCGTTTTTTTTTTTCATTTTTGGGCGAAAAATTAAGTTTCTCCAATCTTCTCAAAACTCTGGATTATGATAGAGGGCTGTGAGACTTAGACCTGAGTGCAAAAATGGATGATCTAGACCCTTCCAGAGCTGAGATATCAAAATTCAAAATTTCGACCCGAAAAAAAACGACAGTGTTACCCCTTTCGTTTTTTTTTTTCATTTTTGGGCGAAAAATTAAGTTTCTCCAATCTTCTCAAAACTCTGGATTATGATAGAGGGCTCTGAGACTTTGACCTGAGTGCAAAAATGGATGATCTAGACCCTTCCAGAGCTGAGATATCAAAATTCAAAATTTCGACCCGAAAAAAAAAACGACAGTGTTACCCATTTCGTTTTTTTTTTCATTTTTGGGCGAAAAATTAAGTTTCTCCAATCTTCTCAAAACTCTGGATTCTGATAGAAGGCCGCGAGACTTTGACCTGAGTGCAAAAATGGAGGCTCTAGACCCTTCCAGAGCTGAGATATCAAAATTCAAAATTTCGACCCGAAAAAAAAAACAACAGTGTTACCCCTTTCGTTTTTTTTTTTCATTTTTGGGCGAAAAATTAAGTTTCTCCAATCTTCTCAAAACTTTGGATTATGATAGAGGGCTGTGAGACTTAGACCTGAGTGCAAAAATGGATGATCTAGACCCTTCCAGAGCTGAGATATCAAAATTAAAAATTTCGACCCGAAAAAAAAACGACAGTGTTACCCCTTTCGTTTTTTTTTCATTTTTGGGCGAAAAATTAAGTTTCTCCAATCTTCTCAAAACTCTGGATTATGATAGAGGGCTGTGAGACTTAGACCTGAGTGCAAAAATGGATGATCTAGACCCTTCCAGAGCTGAGATATCAAAATTCAAAATTTCGACCCGAAAAAAAACGACAGTGTTACCCCTTTCGTTTTTTTTCATTTTTGGGCGAAAAATTAAGTTTCTCCAATCTTCTCAAAACTCTGGATTATGATAGAAGGCCGCGAGACTTTGACCTGAGTGCAAAAATGGATGATCTAGACCCTTCCAGAGCTGAGATATCAAAATTCAAAATTTCGACCCGAAAAAAAAACGACAGTGTTACCCCTTTCGTTTTTTTTTTCATTTTTGGGCGAAAAATTAAGTTTCTCCAATCTTCTCAAAACTCTGGATTATGATAGAGGGCTGTGAGACTTTGACCTGAGTGCAAAAATGGATGATCTAGACCCTTCCAGAGCTGAGATATCAAAATTCAAAATTTCGACCCGAAAAAAAAACGACAGTGTTACCCCTTTCGTTTTTTTTCATTTTTGGGCGAAAAATTAAGTTTCTCCAATCTTCTCAAAACTCTGGATTCTGATAGAAGGCCGCGAGACTTTGACCTGAGTGCAAAAATGGAGGCTCTAGACCCTTCCAGAGCTGAGATATAAAAATTCAAAATTTCGACCCGAAAAAAAAACGACAGTGTTACCCCTTTTGTTTTTTTTCATTTTTGGGCGAAAAATTAAGTTTCTCCAATCTTCTCAAAACTCTGGATTATGATAGAGGGCTGTGAGACTTAGACCTGAGTGCAAAAATGGATGATCTAGACCCTTCCAGAGCTGAGATATCAAAATTAAAAATTTCGACCCGAAAAAAAAACGACAGTGTTACCCCTTTCGTTTTTTTTTCATTTTTGGGCGAAAAATTAAGTTTCTCCAATCTTCTCAAAACTCTGGATTATGATAGAAGGCCGCGAGACTTTGACCTGAGTGCAAAAATGGAGGCTCTAGACCCTTCCAGAGCTGAGATATCAAAATTCAAAATTTCGACCCGAAAAAAAAACGACAGTGTTACCCCTTTCGTTTTTTTTTCATTTTTGGGCGAAAAATTAAGTTTCTCCAATCTTCTCAAAACTCTGGATTATGATAGAGGGCTGTGAGACTTAGACCTGAGTGCAAAAATGGATGATCTAGACCCTTCCAGAGCTGAGATATCAAAATTCAAAATTTCGACCCGAAAAAAAAACGACAGTGTTACCCCTTTCGTTTTTTTTTTCATTTTTGGGCGAAAAATTAAGTTTCTCCAATCTTCTCAAAACTCTGGATTATGATAGAGGGCTGTGAGACTTTGACCTGAGTGCAAAAATGGATGATCTAGACCCTTCCAGAGCTGAGATATCAAAATTCAAAATTTCGACCCGAAAAAAAAACGACAGTGTTACCCCTTTCGTTTTTTTTTCATTTTTGGGCGAAAAATTAAGTTTCTCCAATCTTCTCAAAACTCTGGATTCTGATAGAAGGCCGCGAGACTTTGACCTGAGTGCAAAAATGGATGATCTAGACCCTTCCAGAGCTGAGATATCAAAATTAAAAATTTCGACCCGAAAAAAAAACGACAGTGTTACCCCTTTCGTTTTTTTTCATTTTTGGGCGAAAAATTAAGTTTCTCCAATCTTCTCAAAACTCTGGATTATGATAGAAGGCCGCGAGACTTTGACCTGAGTGCAAAAATGGAGGCTCTAGACCCTTCCAGAGCTGAGATATCAAAATTCAAAATTTCGACCCGAAAAAAAACGACAGTGTTACCCCTTTCGTTTTTTTTCATTTTTGGGCGAAAAATTAAGTTTCTCCAATCTTCTCAAAACTCTGGATTATGATAGAGGGCTGTGAGACTTAGACCTGAGTGCAAAAATGGATGATCTAGACCCTTCCAGAGCTGAGATATCAAAATTCAAAATTTCGACCCGAAAAAAAAACGACAGTGTTACCCCTTTCGTTTTTTTTTTCATTTTTGGCCGAAAAATTAAGTTTCTCCAATCTTCTCAAAACTCTGGATTCTGATAGAAGGCCGCGAGACTTTGACCTGAGTGCAAAAATGGAGGCTCTAGACCCTTCCAGAGCTGAGATATCAAAATTCAAAATTTCGACCCGAAAAAAAAACGACAGTGTTACCCCTTTTGTTTTTTTTCATTTTTGGGCGAAAAATTAAGTTTCTCCAATCTTCTCAAAACTCTGGATTATGATAGAGGGCTGTGAGACTTAGACCTGAGTGCAAAAATGGATGATCTAGACCCTTCCAGAGCTGAGATATCAAAATTCAACATTTCGACCCGAAAAAAAAACGACAGTGTTACCCCTTTCGTTTTTTTTTTTCATTTTTGGGCGAAAAATTAAGTTTCTCCAATCTTCTCAAAACTCTGGATTATGATAGAGGGCTGTGAGACTTTGACCTGAGTGCAAAAATGGATGATCTAGACCCTTCCAGAGCTGAGATATCAAAATTCAAAATTTCGACCCGAAAAAAAAACGACAGTGTTACCCCTTTCGTTTTTTTTTCATTTTTGGGCGAAAAATTAAGTTTCTTCAATCTTCTCAAAACTCTGGATTATGATAGAGGGCTGTGAGACTTAGACCTGAGTGCAAAAATGGATGATCTAGACCCTTCCAGAGCTGAGATATCAAAATTCAAAATTTCGACATGAAAAAAAAACGACAGTGTTACCCCTTTCGTTTTTTTTTCATTTTTGGGCGAAAAATTAAGTTTCTCCAATCTTCTCAAAACTCTGGATTATGATAGAGGGCTGTGAGACTTTGACCTGAGTGCAAAAATGGATGATCTAGACCCTTCCAGAGCTGAGATATCAAAATTCAAAATTTCGACCCGAAAAAAAAACGACAGTGTTACCCCTTTCGGTTTTTTTTTCATTTTTGGGCGAAAAATTAAGTTTCTCCAATCTTCTCAAAACTCTGGATTCTGATAGAAGGCCGCGAGACTTTGACCTGAGTGCAAAAATGGAGGCTCTAGACCCTTCCAGAGCTGAGATATCAAAATTCAAAATTTCGACCCGAAAAAAAAACGACAGTGTTACCCCTTTTGTTTTTTTTTGTTTTTGGGCGAAAAATTAAGTTTCTCCAATCTTCTCAAAACTCTGGATTATGATGGAGGGCTGTGAGACTTAGACCTGAGTGCAAAAATGGATGATCTAGACCCTTCCAGAGCTGAGATATCAAAATTCAAAATTTCGACCCGAAAAAAAACGACAGTGTTACCCCTTTCGTTTTTTTTTCATTTTTGGGCGAAAAATTAAGTTTCTCCAATCTTCTCAAAACTCTGGATTATGATAGAAGGCCGCGAGACTTTGACCTGAGTGCAAAAATGGAGGCTCTAGACCCTTCCAGAGCTGAGATATCAAAATTCAAAATTTCGACCCGAAAAAAAAACGACAGTGTTACCCCTTTCGTTTTTTTTTTTTTTTCATTTTTGGGCGAAAAATTAAGTTTCTCCAATCTTCTCAAAACTCTGGATTATGATAGAGGGCTGTGAGACTTAGACCTGAGTGCAAAAATGGATGATCTAGACCCTTCCAGAGCTGAGATATCAAAATTCAAAATTTCGACCCGAAAAAAAAACGACAGTGTTACCCCTTTCGTTTTTTTTCATTTTTGGGCGAAAAATTAAGTTTCTCCAATCTTCTCAAAACTCTGGATTCTGATAGAAGGCCGCGAGACTTTGACCTGAGTGCAAAAATGGAGGCTCTAGACCCTTCCAGAGCTGAGATATAAAAATTCAAAATTTCGACCCGAAAAAAAAAACGACAGTGTTACCCCTTTTGTTTTTTTTTCATTTTTGGGCGAAAAATTAAGTTTCTCCAATCTTCTCAAAACTCTGGATTATGATAGAGGGCTGTGAGACTTAGACCTGAGTGCAAAAATGGATGATCTAGACCCTTCCAGAGCTGAGATATCAAAATTCAAAATTTCGACCCGAAAAAAAAACGACAGTGTTACCCCTTTCGTTTTTTTTTCATTTTTGGGCGAAAAATTACGTTTCTCCAATCTTCTCAAAACTCTGGATTATGATAGAAGGCCGCGAGACTTTGACCTGAGTGCAAAAATGGAGGCTCTAGACCCTTCCAGAGCTGAGATATCAAAATTCAAAATTTCGACCCGAAAAAAAAACGACAGTGTTACCCCTTTCGTTTTTTTTTATTTTTGGGCGAAAAATTAAGTTTCTCCAATCTTCTCAAAACTCTGGATTATGATAGAGGGCTGTGAGACTTAGACCTGAGTGCAAAAATGGATGATCTAGACCCTCCCAGAGCTGAGATATCGAAAATCAAAATTTCGACCCGAAAAAAAAACGACAGTGTTACCCCTTACATTTTTTTTTTTTGGGCGAAAAAATTAAGTTTCCCCAATCTTCTCAAAACTCTGGATTCTGATAGAGGGCCATGAGACTTAGACCTGAGTGCAAAAATGGAGGTTCTAGACCCTTCCAGAGCTGAGATAACGAAACTCAAAATTTCGACCCGAAAAAAAAAACGACAGTGTTACCCCTTACGTTTTTTTTGGGGGGGGGGCGAAAAATTAAGTTTCCCCAATCTTCTCAAAACTCTGGATTCTGATAGAGGGCCATGAGACTTAGACCTAAATGCAAAAATGGAGGCTGTAGACTCTTCCAGAGCTGAGATATCGAAACTCAAAATTTCGACCCGAAAAAAAAACGACAGTGTTACCCCTTACGTTTTTTTTGGGGGGCGAAAAATTAAGTTTCCCCAATCTTCTCAAAACTCTGGATTCTGATAGAGGGCCATGAGACTTAGACCTAAATGCAAAAATGGAGGCTGTTGACCCTCCCAGAGCTGAGATATCGAAAATCAAAATTTCGACCCGAAAAAAAACGACAGTGTTACCCCTTACGTTTTTTTTTGGGGGGGGGGGACGAAAAATTAAGTATCCCCAATCTTCTCAAAACTCTGGATTCTGATAGAGGGCTGTGAGACTTAGACCTGAGTGCAAAAATGGATGATCTAGACCCTTCCAGAGCTGAGATATCAAAATTCAAAATTTCGACCCGAAAAAAAAACGACAGTGTTACCCCTTTCGTTTTTTTTCATTTTTGGGCGAAAAATTAAGTTTCTCCAATCTTCTCAAAACTCTGGATTCTGATAGAAGGCCGCGAGACTTTGACCTGAGTGCAAAAATGGAGGCTCTAGACCCTTCCAGAGCTGAGATATCAAAATTCAAAATTTCGACCCGAAAAAAAAACGACAGTGTTACCCCTTTCGTTTTTTTTCATTTTTGGGCGAAAAATTAAGTTTCTCCAATCTTCTCAAAACTCTGGATTCTGATAGAAGGCCGCGAGACTTTGACCTGAGTGCAAAAATGGAGGCTCTAGACCATTCCAGAGCTGAGATATCAAAATTCAAAATTTCGACCCGAAAAAAAAAACGACAGTGTTACCCCTTTTGTTTTTTTTCATTTTTGGGCGAAAAACTCTGGATTATGATAGAGGGCTGTGAGACTTTGTCCTGAGTGCAAAAATGGATGATCTAGACCCTTCCAGAGCTGAGATATCAAAATTCAAAATTTTGACCCGAAAAAAAAAAGACAGTGTTACCCCTTTCGTTTTTTTTTTCATTTTTGGGCGAAAAATTAAGTTTCTCCAATCTTCTCAAAATTCTGGATTATGATAGAGGGCTGTGAGACTTAGACCTGAGTGCAAAAATGGATGATCTAGACCCTTCCAGAGCTGAGATATCAAAATTCAAAATTTCGACCCGAAAAATAAAACGACAGTGTTACCCCTTTCGTTTTTTTTTTCATTTTTGGGCGAAAAATTAAGTTTCTCCAATATTCTCAAAACTCTGGATTATGATAGAGGGCTGTGAGACTTAGACCTGAGTGCAAAAATGGATGATCTAGACCCTTCCAGAGCTGAGATATCAAAATTCAAAATTTCGACCCGAAAAAAAAAACGACAGTGTTACCCCTTTCGTTTTTTTTCATTTTTGTGCGAAAAATTAAGTTTCTCCAATCTTCTCAAAACTCTGGATTATGATAGAGGGCTGTGAGACTTAGACCTGAGTGCAAAAATGGATGATCTAGACCCTTCCAGAGCTGAGATATCAAAATTCAAAATTTCGACCCGAAAAAAAAACGACAGTGTTACCCCTTTCGTTTTTTTTTGTTTTCGGGCGAAAAAGTAAGTTTCTCCAATCTTCTCAAAACTCTGGATTATGATAGAAGGCCGCGAGACTTTGACCTGAGTGCAAAAATGGATGATCTAGACCCTTCCAGAGCTGAGATATCAAAATTCAAAACTTCGACCCGAAAAAAAAACGACAGTGTTACCCCTTTCGTTTTTTTTCATTTTTGGGCGAAAAATTAAGTTTCTCCAATCTTCTCAAAACTCTGGATTCTGATAGAAGGCCGCGAGACTTTGACCTGAGTGCAAAAATGGAGGCTCTAGACCCTTCCAGAGCTGAGATATCAAAATTCAAAATTTCGACCTGAAAAAAAAACGACAGTGTTACCCCTTTCATTTTTTTTTCATTTTTGGGCGAAAAATTAAGTTTCTCCAATCTTCTCAAAACTCTGGATTATGATAGAGGGCTGTGAGACTTAGACCTGAGTGCAAAAATGGATGATCTAGACCCTTCCAGAGCTGAGATATCAAAATTCAAAATTTCGACCCGAAAAAAAAACGACAGTGTTACCCCTTTTGTTTTTTTTCGTTTTTGGGCGAAAAATTAAGTTTCTCCAATCTTCTCAAAACTCTTGATTCTGATAGAAGGCCGCGAGACTTTGACCTGATTGCAAAAATGGAGGCTCTAGACCCTTCCAGAGCTGAGCTATCAAAATTCAAAATTTCGACCCGAAAAAAAAAAACGACAGTGTTACCCCTTTTGTTTTTTTTCATTTTTGGGCGAAAAATTAAGTTTCTCCAATCTTCTCAAAACTCTGGATTATGATAGAGGGCTGTGAGACTTAGACCTGAGTGCAAAAATGGATGATCTAGACCCTTCCAGAGCTGAGATATCAAAATTCAAAATTTCGACCTGAAAAAAAAACGACAGTGTTACCCCTTTCGTTTTTTTTCATTTTTGGGCGAAAAATTAAGTTTCTCCAATCTTCTCAAAACTCTGGATTATGATAGAGGGCTGTGAGACTTTGACCTGAGTGCAAAAATGGATGATCTAGACCCTTCCAGAGCTGAGATATCAAAATTCAAAATTTCGACCCGAAAAAAAAAACGACAGTGTTACCCCTTTCGTTTTTTTTCATTTTTGGGCGAAAAATTAAGTTTCTCCAATCTTCTCAAAACTCTGGATTATGATAGAGGGCTGTGAGACTTAGACCTGAGTGCAAAAATGGATGATCTAGACCCTTCCAGAGCTGAGATATCAAAATTCAAAATTTCGACCCGAAAAAAAAAACGACAGTGTTACCCCTTTCGTTTTTTTTCATTTTTGTGCGAAAAATTAAGTTTCTCCAATCTTCTCAAAACTCTGGATTATGATAGAGGGCTGTGAGACTTAGACCTGAGTGCAAAAATGGATGATCTAGACCCTTCCAGAGCTGAGATATCAAAATTCAAAATTTCGACCTGAAAAAAAAACGACAGTGTTACCCCTTTCGTTTTTTTTTTCATTTTTGGGCGAAAAATTAAGTTTCTCCAATCTTCTCAAAACTCTGGATTATGATAGAGGACTGTGAGACTTTGACCTGAGTGCAAAAATGGATGATCTAGACCCTTCCAGAGCTGAGATATCAAAATTCAAAATTTCGACCCGAAAAAAAAAACGACAGTGTTACCCCTTTCGTTTTTTTTTCATTTTTGGGCGAAAAATTAAGTTTCTCCAATCTTCTCAAAACTCTGGATTATGATAGAGGGCTGTGAGACTTAGACCTGAGTGCAAAAATGGATGATCTAGACCCTTCCAGAGCTGAGATATCAAAATTCAAAATTTCGACCCGAAAAAAAAACGACAGTGTTACCCCTTTCGTTTTTTTTCATTTTTGTGCGAAAAATTAAGTTTCTCCAATCTTCTCAAAACTCTGGATTATGATAGAGGGCTGTGAGACTTAGACCTGAGTGCAAAAATGGATGATCTAGACCCTTCCAGAGCTGAGATATCAAAATTCAAAATTTCGACCCGAAAAAAAAACGACAGTGTTACCCCTTTCGTTTTTTTTCATTTTTGGGCGAAAAATTAAGTTTCTCCAATCTTCTCAAAACTCTGGATTATGATAGAGGGCTGTGAGACTTTGTCCTGAGTGCAAAAATGGATGATCTAGACCCTTCCAGAGCTGAGATATCAAAATTCAAAATTTCGACCCGAAAAAAAAAACGACAGTGTTACCCCTTTCGTTTTTTTTTCATTTTTGGGCGAAAAATTAAGTTTCTCCAATATTCTCAAAACTCTGGATTATGATAGAGGGCTGTGAGACTTAGACCTGAGTGCAAAAATGGATGATCTAGACCCTTCCAGAGCTGAGATATCAAAATTCAAAATTTCGACCCGAAAAAAAAAACGACAGTGTTACCCCTTTCGTTTTTTTTCATTTTTGTGCGAAAAATTAAGTTTCTCCAATCTTCTCAAAACTCTGGATTATGATAGAGGGCTGTGAGACTTAGACCTGAGTGCAAAAATGGATGATCTAGACCCTTCCAGAGCTGAGATATCAAAATTCAAAATTTCGACCCGAAAAAAAAACGACAGTGTTACCCCTTTCGTTTTTTTTTGTTTTCGGGCGAAAAAGTAAGTTTCTCCAATCTTCTCAAAACTCTGGATTATGATAGAAGGCCGCGAGACTTTGACCTGAGTGCAAAAATGGATGATCTAGACCCTTCCAGAGCTGAGATATCAAAATTCAAAACTTCGACCCGAAAAAAAAACGACAGTGTTACCCCTTTCGTTTTTTTTCATTTTTGGGCGAAAAATTAAGTTTCTCCAATCTTCTCAAAACTCTGGATTCTGATAGAAGGCCGCGAGACTTTGACCTGAGTGCAAAAATGGAGGCTCTAGACCCTTCCAGAGCTGAGATATCAAAATTCAAAATTTCGACCTGAAAAAAAAACGACAGTGTTACCCCTTTCATTTTTTTTTCATTTTTGGGCGAAAAATTAAGTTTCTCCAATCTTCTCAAAACTCTGGATTATGATAGAGGGCTGTGAGACTTAGACCTGAGTGCAAAAATGGATGATCTAGACCCTTCCAGAGCTGAGATATCAAAATTCAAAATTTCGACCCGAAAAAAAAACGACAGTGTTACCCCTTTTGTTTTTTTTCATTTTTGGGCGAAAAATTAAGTTTCTCCAATCTTCTCAAAACTCTTGATTCTGATAGAAGGCCGCGAGACTTTGACCTGATTGCAAAAATGGAGGCTCTAGACCCTTCCAGAGCTGAGATATCAAAATTCAAAATTTCGACCCGAAAAAAAAAACGACAGTGTTACCCCTTTCGTTTTTTTTCATTTTTGGGCGAAAAATTAAGTTTCTCCAATCTTCTCAAAACTCTGGATTATGATAGAGGGCTGTGAGACTTAGACCTGAGTGCAAAAATGGATGATCTAGACCCTTCCAGAGCTGAGATATCAAAATTCAAAATTTCGACCCGAAAAAAAAACGACAGTGTTAACCCTTTCGTTTTTTTTTTTCATTTTTGGGCGAAAAATTAAGTTTCTCCAATCTTCTCAAAACTCTGGATTATGATAGAGGGCTGTGAGACTTTGACCTGAGTGCAAAAATGGATGATCTAGACCCTTCCAGAGCTGAGATATCAAAATTCAAAATTTCGACCCGAAAAAAAAACGACAGTGTTACCCCTTTCGTTTTTTTTTCATTTTTGGGCGAAAAATTAAGTTTCTTCAATCTTCTCAAAACTCTGGATTATGATAGAGGGCTGTGAGACTTAGACCTGAGTGCAAAAATGGATGATCTAGACCCTTCCAGAGCTGAGATATCAAAATTCAAAATTTCGACATGAAAAAAAAACGACAGTGTTACCCCTTTCGTTTTTTTTTTCATTTTTGGGCGAAAAATTAAGTTTCTCCAATCTTCTCAAAACTCTGGATTATGATAGAGGGCTGTGAGACTTTGACCTGAGTGCAAAAATGGATGATCTAGACCCTTCCAGAGCTGAGATATCAAAATTCAAAATTTCGACATGAAAAAAAAACGACAGTGTTACCCCTTTCGTTTTTTTTTTCATTTTTGTGCGAAAAATTAAGTTTCTCCAATCTTCTCAAAACTCTGGATTATGATAGAGGGCTGTGAGACTTAGACCTGAGTGCAAAAATGGATGATCTAGACCCTTCCAGAGCTGAGATATCAAAATTCAAAATTTCGACCTGAAAAAAAAACGACAGTGTTACCCCTTTCGTTTTTTTTTCATTTTTGGGCGAAAAATTAAGTTTCTCCAATCTTCTCAAAACTCTTGATTCTGATAGAAGGCCGCGAGACTTTGACCTGATTGCAAAAATGGAGGCTCTAGACCCTTCCAGAGCTGAGATATCAAAATTCAAAATTTCGACCCGAAAAAAAAAAACGACAGTGTTACCCCTTTTGTTTTTTTTCATTTTTGGGCGAAAAATTAAGTTTCTCCAATCTTCTCAAAACTCTGGATTATGATAGAGGGCTGTGAGACTTAGACCTGAGTGCAAAAATGGATGATCTAGACCCTTCCAGAGCTGAGATATCAAAATTCAAAATTTCGACCTGAAAAAAAAACGACAGTGTTACCCCTTTCGTTTTTTTTCATTTTTGGGCGAAAAATTAAGTTTCTCCAATCTTCTCAAAACTCTGGATTATGATAGAGGGCTGTGAGACTTTGACCTGAGTGCAAAAATGGATGATCTAGACCCTTCCAGAGCTGAGATATCAAAATTCAAAATTTCGACCCGAAAAAAAAACGACAGTGTTACCCCTTTCGTTTTTTTTCATTTTTGGGCGAAAAATTAAGTTTCTCCAATCTTCTCAAAACTCTGGATTATGATAGAGGGCTGTGAGACTTAGACCTGCGTGCAAAAATGGATGATCTAGACCCTTCCAGAGCTGAGATATCAAAATTCAAAATTTCGACCCGAAAAAAAAAAACGACAGTGTTACCCCTTTCGTTTTTTTTCATTTTTGTGCGAAAAATTAAGTTTCTCCAATCTTCTCAAAACTCTGGATTATGATAGAGGGCTGTGAGACTTAGACCTGAGTGCAAAAATGGATGATCTAGACCCTTCCAGAGCTGAGATATCAAAATTCAAAATTTCGACCTGAAAAAAAAACGACAGTGTTACCCCTTTCGTTTTTTTTTTCATTTTTGGGCGAAAAATTAAGTTTCTCCAATCTTCTCAAAACTCTGGATTATGATAGAGGACTGTGAGACTTTGACCTGAGTGCAAAAATGGATGATCTAGACCCTTCCAGAGCTGAGATATCAAAATTCAAAATTTCGACCCGAAAAAAAAAACGACAGTGTTACCCCTTTCGTTTTTTTTTCATTTTTGGGCGAAAAATTAAGTTTCTCCAATCTTCTCAAAACTCTGGATTATGATAGAGGGCTGTGAGACTTAGACCTGAGTGCAAAAATGGATGATCTAGACCCTTCCAGAGCTGAGATATCAAAATTCAAAATTTCGACCCGAAAAAAAAAACGACAGTGTTACCCCTTTCGTTTTTTTTCATTTTTGTGCGAAAAATTAAGTTTCTCCAATCTTCTCAAAACTCTGGATTATGATAGAGGGCTGTGAGACTTAGACCTGAGTGCAAAAATGGATGATCTAGACCCTTCCAGAGCTGAGATATCAAAATTCAAAATTTCGACCCGAAAAAAAAACGACAGTGTTACCCCTTTCGTTTTTTTTCATTTTTGGGCGAAAAATTAAGTTTCTCCAATCTTCTCAAAACTCTGGATTATGATAGAGGGCTGTGAGACTTTGTCCTGAGTGCAAAAATGGATGATCTAGACCCTTCCAGAGCTGAGATATCAAAATTCAAAATTTTGACCCGAAAAAAAAAAGACAGTGTTACCCCTTTCGTTTTTTTTTTTCATTTTTGGGCGAAAAATTAAGTTTCTCCAATCTTCTCAAAATTCTGGATTATGATAGAGGGCTGTGAGACTTAGACCTGAGTGCAAAAATGGATGATCTAGACCCTTCCAGAGCTGAGATATCAAAATTCAAAATTTCGACCCGAAAAAAAAAACGACAGTGTTACCCCTTTCGTTTTTTTTTCATTTTTGGGCGAAAAATTAAGTTTCTCCAATATTCTCAAAACTCTGGATTATGATAGAGGGCTGTGAGACTTAGACCTGAGTGCAAAAATGGATGATCTAGACCCTTCCAGAGCTGAGATATCAAAATTCAAAATTTCGACCCGAAAAAAAAAAACGACAGTGTTACCCCTTTCGTTTTTTTTCATTTTTGTGCGAAAAATTAAGTTTCTCCAATCTTCTCAAAACTCTGGATTATGATAGAGGGCTGTGAGACTTAGACCTGAGTGCAAAAATGGATGATCTAGACCCTTCCAGAGCTGAGATATCAAAATTCAAAATTTCGACCCGAAAAAAAAACGACAGTGTTACCCCTTTCGTTTTTTTTTGTTTTCGGGCGAAAAAGTAAGTTTCTCCAATCTTCTCAAAACTCTGGATTATGATAGAAGGCCGCGAGACTTTGACCTGAGTGCAAAAATGGATGATCTAGACCCTTCCAGAGCTGAGATATCAAAATTCAAAACTTCGACCCGAAAAAAAAACGACAGTGTTACCCCTTTCGTTTTTTTTCATTTTTGGGCGAAAAATTAAGTTTCTCCAATCTTCTCAAAACTCTGGATTCTGATAGAAGGCCGCGAGACTTTGACCTGAGTGCAAAAATGGAGGCTCTAGACCCTTCCAGAGCTGAGATATCAAAATTCAAAATTTCGACCTGAAAAAAAAACGACAGTGTTACCCCTTTCATTTTTTTTTCATTTTTGGGCGAAAAATTAAGTTTCTCCAATCTTCTCAAAACTCTGGATTATGATAGAGGGCTGTGAGACTTAGACCTGAGTGCAAAAATGGAGGCTCTAGACCCTTCCAGAGCTGAGATATCAAAATTCAAAATTTCGACCCGAAAAAAAAACGACAGTGTTACCCCTTTTGTTTTTTTTCATTTTTGGGCGAAAAATTAAGTTTCTCCAATCTTCTCAAAACTCTTGATTCTGATAGAAGGCCGCGAGACTTTGACCTGATTGCAAAAATGGAGGCTCTAGACCCTTCCAGAGCTGAGATATCAAAATTCAAAATTTCGACCCGAAAAAAAAAACGACAGTGTTACCCCTTTTGTTTTTTTTCATTTTTGGGCGAAAAATTAAGTTTCTCCAATCTTCTCAAAACTCTGGATTATGATAGAGGGCTGTGAGACTTAGACCTGAGTGCAAAAATGGATGATCTAGACCCTTCCAGAGCTGAGATATCAAAATTCAAAATTTCGACCTGAAAAAAAAACGACAGTGTTACCCCTTTCGTTTTTTTTCATTTTTGGGCGAAAAATTAAGTTTCTCCAATCTTCTCAAAACTCTGGATTATGATAGAGGGCTGTGAGACTTTGACCTGAGTGCAAAAATGGATGATCTAGACCCTTCCAGAGCTGAGATATCAAAATTCAAAATTTCGACCCGAAAAAAAAAACGACAGTGTTACCCCTTTCGTTTTTTTTTCATTTTTGGGCGAAAAATTAAGTTTCTCCAATCTTCTCAAAACTCTGGATTATGATAGAGGGCTGTGAGACTTAGACCTGAGTGCAAAAATGGATGATCTAGACCCTTCCAGAGCTGAGATATCAAAATTCAAAATTTCGACCCGAAAAAAAAAAACGACAGTGTTACCCCTTTCGTTTTTTTTCATTTTTGTGCGAAAAATTAAGTTTCTCCAATCTTCTCAAAACTCTGGATTATGATAGAGGGCTGTGAGACTTAGACCTGAGTGCAAAAATGGATGATCTAGACCCTTCCAGAGCTGAGATATCAAAATTCAAAATTTCGACCTGAAAAAAAAACGACAGTGTTACCCCTTTCGTTTTTTTTTCATTTTTGGGCGAAAAATTAAGTTTCTCCAATCTTCTCAAAACTCTGGATTATGATAGAGGACTGTGAGACTTTGACCTGAGTGCAAAAATGGATGATCTAGACCCTTCCAGAGCTGAGATATCAAAATTCAAAATTTCGACCCGAAAAAAAAAACGACAGTGTTACCCCTTTCGTTTTTTTTCATTTTTGGGCGAAAAATTAAGTTTCTCCAATCTTCTCAAAACTCTGGATTGTGATAGAGGGCTGTGAGACTTAGACCTGAGTGCAAAAATGGATGATCTAGACCCTTCCAGAGCTGAGATATCAAAATTCAAAATTTCGACCCGAAAAAAAAAACGACAGTGTTACCCCTTTCGTTTTTTTTTTCATTTTTGTGCGAAAAATTAAGTTTCTCCAATCTTCTCAAAACTCTGGATTATGATAGAGGGCTGTGAGACTTAGACCTGAGTGCAAAAATGGATGATCTAGACCCTTCCAGAGCTGAGATATCAAAATTCAAAATTTCGACCCGAAAAAAAAACGACAGTGTTACCCCTTTCGTTTTTTTTTGTTTTCGGGCGAAAAATTAAGTTTCTCCAATCTTCTCAAAACTCTGGATTATGATAGAAGGCCGCGAGACTTTGACCTGAGTGCAAAAATGGATGATCTAGACCCTTCCAGAGCTGAGATATCAAAATTCAAAATTTCAACCCGAAAAAAAAACGACAGTGTTACCCCTTTCGTTTTTTTTTCATTTTTGGGCGAAAAATTAAGTTTCTCCAATCTTCTCAAAACTCTGGATTATGATAGAGGGCTGTGAGACTTAGACCTGAGTGCAAAAATGGATGATCTAGACCCTTCCAGAGCTGATATATCAAAATTCAAAATTTCGACCCGAAAAAAAAACGACAGTGTTACCCCTTTCGTTTTTTTTTCATTTTTGGGCGAAAAATTAAGTTTCTCCAATCTTCTCAAAACTCTGGATTATGATAGAAGGCCGCGAGACTTTGACCTGAGTGCAAAAATGGAGGCTCTAGACCCTTCCAGAGCTGAGATATCAAAATTCAAAATTTCGACCCGAAAAAAAACGACAGTGTTACCCCTTTCGTTTTTTTTTATTTTTGGGCGAAAAATTAAGTTTCTCCAATCTTCTCAAAACTCTGGATTATGATAGAGGGCTGTGAGACTTAGACCTGAGTGCAAAAATGGATGATCTAGACCCTTCCAGAGCTGAGATATCAAAATTCAAAATTTCGACCCGAAAAAAAAACGACAGTGTTACCCCTTTCGTTTTTTTTTCATTTTTGGGCGAAAAATTAAGTTTCTCCAATCTTCTCAAAACTCTGGATTATGATAGAGGGCTGTGAGACTTAGACCTGAGTGCAAAAATGGATGATCTAGACCCTTCCAGAGCTGAGATATCAAAATTCAAAATTTCGACCTGAAAAAAAAACGACAGTGTTACCCCTTTCGTTTTTTTTCATTTTTGGGCGAAAAATTAAGTTTCTCCAATCTTCTCAAAACTCTGGATTATGATAGAGGGCTGTGAGACTTAGACCTGAGTGCAAAAATTGATGATCTAGACCCTTCCAGAGCTGAGATATCAAAATTCAAAATTTCGACCCGAAAAAAAAACGACGGTGTTACCCCTTTCGTTTTTTTTCATTTTTGGGCGAAAAATTAAGTTTCTCCAATCTTCTCAAAACTCTGGATTCTGATAGAAGGCCGCGAGACTTTGACCTGAGTGCAAAAATGGAGGCTCTAGACCATTCCAGAGCTGAGATATCAAAATTCAAAATTTCGAGCCGAAAAAAAAAACGACAGTGTTACCCCTTTCGTTTTTTTTCATTTTTGGGCGAAAAATTAAGTTTCTCCAATCTTCTCAAAACTCTGGATTATGATAGAGGGCTGTGAGACTTTGTCCTGAGTGCAAAAAATGGATGATCTAGACCCTTCCAGAGCTGAGATATCAAAATTCAAAATTTTGACCCGAAAAAAAAAAGACAGTGTTACCCCTTTCGGTTTTTTTTTTCATTTTTGGGCGAAAAATTAAGTTTCTCCAATCTTCTCAAAATTATGGATTATGATAGAGGGCTGTGAGACTTAGATCTGAGTGCAAAAATGGATGATCTAGACCCTTCCAGAGCTGAGATATCAAAATTCAAAATTTCGACCCGAAAAAAAAAAACGACAGTGTTACCCCTTTCGTTTTTTTTCATTTTTGGGCGAAAAATTAAGTTTCTCCAATCTTCTCAAAATTCTGGATTATGATAGAAGGCCGCGAGACTTTGACCTGAGTGCAAAAATGGAGGCTCTAGACCCTTCCAGAGCTGAGATATCAAAATTCAAAATTTCGACCCGAAAAAAAAACGACAGTGTTACCCCTTTCGTTTTTTTTTATTTTTGGGCGAAAAATTAAGTTTCTCCAATCTTCTCAAAACTCTGGATTATGATAGAGGGCTGTGAGACTTAGACCTGAGTGCAAAAATGGATGATCTAGACCCTTCCAGAGCTGAGATATCAAAATTAAAAATTTCGACCCGAAAAAAAAACGACAGTGTTACCCCTTTCGTTTTTTTTCATTTTTGGGCGAAAAATTAAGTTTCTCCAATCTTCTCAAAACTCTGGATTATGATAGAAGGCCGCGAGACTTTGACCTGAGTGCAAAAATGGAGGCTCTAGACCCTTCCAGAGCTGAGATATCAAAATTCAAAATTTCGACCCGAAAAAAAAACGACAGTGTTACCCCTTTCGTTTTTTTTTATTTTTGGGTGAAAAATTAAGTTTCTCCAATCTTCTCAAAACTCTGGATTATGATAGAGGGCTGTGAGACTTAGACCTGAGTGCAAAAATGGATGATCTAGACCCTTCCAGAGCTGAGATATCAAAATTCAAAATTTCGACCCGAAAAAAAAAAGACAGTGTTACCCCTTTTGTTTTTTTTTTCATTTTTGGGCGAAAAATTAAGTTTCTCCAATCTTCTCAAAACTCTGGATTATGATAGAGGGCTGTGAGACTTAGACCTGAGTGCAAAAATGGATGATCTAGACCCTTCCAGAGCTGAGATATCAAAATTCAAAATTTCGACCCGAAAAAAAAAAGACAGTGTTACCCCTTTCGTTTTTTTTTTTCATTTTTGGGCGAAAAATTAAGTTTCTCCAATCTTCTCAAAATTCTGGATTATGATAGAGGGCTGTGAGACTTAGACCTGAGTGCAAAAATGGATTTTCTAGACCCTTCCAGAGCTGAGATATCAAAATTCAAAATTTCGACCCGAAAAAAAAACGACAGTGTTACCCCTTTCGTTTTTTTTCGTTTTCGGGCGAAAAATTAAGTTTCTCCAATCTTCTCAAAACTCTGGATTATGATAGAAGGCCGCGAGACTTTGACCTGAGTGCAAAAATGGATGATCTAGACCCTTCCAGAGCTGAGATATCAAAATTCAAAATTTCGACCCGAAAAAACAACAACAGTGTTACCACTTTCGTTTTTTTCATTTTGGGGCGAAAAATTAAGTTTCTCCAATCTTCTCAAAACTCTGGATTCTGATAGAAGGCCGCGAGACTTTGACCTGAGTGCAAAAATGGATGATCTAGACCCTTCCAGAGCTGAGATATTAAAATTCAAAATTTCGACCCGAAAAAAAAACGACAGTGTTACCCCTTTCGTTTTTTTTTTTCATTTTTGGGCGAAAAATTAAGTTTCTCCAATCTTCTCAAAACTCTGGATTATGATAGAGGGCTGTGAGACTTAGACCTGAGTGCAAAAATGGATGATCTAGACCCTTCCAGAGCTGAGATATCAAAATTCAAAATTTCGACCCGAAAAAAAAAACGACAGTGTTACCCCTTTCGTTTTTTTTCATTTTTGGGCGAAAAATTAAGTTTCTCCAATCTTCTCAAAACTCTGGATTATGATAGAGGGCTGTGAGACTTAGACCTGAGTGCAAAAATGGATGATCTAGACCCTTCCAGAGCTGAGATATCAAAATTCAAAATTTCGACCCGAAAAAAAAACGACAGTGTTACCCCTTTCGTTTTTTTTCGTTTTCGGGCGAAAAATTAAGTTTCTCCAATCTTCTCAAAACTCTGGATTATGATAGAAGGCCGCGAGACTTTGACCTGAGTGCAAAAATGGATGATCTAGACCCTTCCAGAGCTGAGATATCAAAATTCAAAATTTCAACCCGAAAAAAAAACGACAGTGTTACCCCTTTCGTTTTTTTTCATTTTTGGGCGAAAAATTAAGTTTCTCCAATCTTCTCAAAACTCTGGATTCTGATAGAAGGCCGCGAGACTTTGACCTGAGTGCAAAAATGGAGGCTCTAGACCCTTCCAGAGCTGAGATATCAAAATTCAAAATTTCGACCCGAAAAAAAAACGACAGTGTTACCCCTTTCGTTTTTTTTCATTTTTGGGCGAAAAATTAAGTTTCTCCAATCTTCTCAAAACTCTGGATTATGATAGAGGGCTGTGAGACTTAGACCTGAGTGCAAAAATGGATGATCTAGACCCTTCCAGAGCTGAGATATCAAAATTCAAAATTTCGACCCGAAAAAAAAATGACAGTGTTACCCCTTTCGTTTTTTTTCATTTTTGGGCGAAAAATTAAGTTTCTCCAATCTTCTCAAAACTCTGGATTATGATAGAAGGCCGCGAGACTTTGACCTGAGTGCAAAAATGGAGGCTCTAGACCCTTCCAGAGCTGAGATATCAAAATTCAAAATTTCGACCCGAAAAAAAAACGACAGTGTTACCCCTTTCGTTTTTTTTTTATTTTTGGGCGAAAAATTAAGTTTCTCCAATCTTCTCAAAACTCTGGATTATGATAGAGGGCTGTGAGACTTAGACCTGAGTGCAAAAATGGATGATCTAGACCCTTCCAGAGCTGAGATATCAAAATTCAAAATTTCGACCCGAAAAAAAAACGACAGTGTTACCCCTTTCGTTTTTTTTTCATTTTTGGGCGAAAAATTAAGTTTCTCCAATCTTCTCAAAACTCTGGATTATGATAGAGGGCTGTGAGACTTAGACCTGAGTGCAAAAATGGATGATCTAGACCCTTCCAGAGCTGAGATATCAAAATTCAAAATTTCGACCTGAAAAAAAAACGACAGTGTTACCCCTTTCGTTTTTTTTCATTTTTGGGCGAAAAATTAAGTTTCTCCAATCTTCTCAAAACTCTGGATTATGATAGAGGGCTGTGAGACTTAGACCTGAGTGCAAAAATTGATGATCTAGACCCTTCCAGAGCTGAGATATCAAAATTCAAAATTTCGACCCGAAAAAAAAACGACGGTGTTACCCCTTTCGTTTTTTTTCATTTTTGGGCGAAAAATTAAGTTTCTCCAATCTTCTCAAAACTCTGGATTCTGATAGAAGGCCGCGAGACTTTGACCTGAGTGCAAAAATGGAGGCTCTAGACCATTCCAGAGCTGAGATATCAAAATTCAAAATTTCGACCCGAAAAAAAAAACGACAGTGTTACCCCTTTTGTTTTTTTTCATTTTTGGGCGAAAAATTAAGTTTCTCCAATCTTCTCAAAACTCTGGATTATGATAGAGGGCTGTGAGACTTAGACCTGAGTGCAAAAATGGATGATCTAGACCCTTCCAGAGCTGAGATATCAAAATTAAAAATTTCGACCCGAAAAAAAAACGACAGTGTTACCCCTTTCGTTTTTTTTCATTTTTGGGCGAAAAATTAAGTTTCTCCAATCTTCTCAAAACTCTGGATTATGATAGAGGGCTGTGAGACTTAGACCTGAGTGCAAAAATGGAGGCTCTAGACCCTTCCAGAGCTGAGATATCAAAATTCAAAATTTCGAGCCGAAAAAAAAAACGACAGTGTTACCCCTTTCGTTTTTTTTCATTTTTGGGCGAAAAATTAAGTTTCTCCAATCTTCTCAAAACTCTGGATTATGATAGAGGGCTGTGAGACTTTGTCCTGAGTGCAAAAATGGATGATCTAGACCCTTCCAGAGCTGAGATATCAAAATTCAAAATTTTGACCCGAAAAAAAAAAAGACAGTGTTACCCCTTTCGTTTTTTTTTTCATTTTTGGGCGAAAAATTAAGTTTCTCCAATCTTCTCAAAATTATGGATTATGATAGAGGGCTGTGAGACTTAGACCTGAGTGCAAAAATGGATGATCTAGACCAGTGTTTCCCAAACTTTTTTTCTGGCGACCCACATTTTAAAGTCGATAAATCCTTGTGACCCAAAAAACATTAGGCCCATATAGTTCATATATCACGAAGAGAATTTATGCATTAACAAAATATGTATGACCATTTTTTAAGGTCATTTTTTAAGCTTCCAGTTAACTATTTAAAAGAGATACAGATATTTGACAAAGCACTTTTTTTGTTTAACCTGTTGTTGACAATATGCAGAGGTGAAATGAGAAAGGAAAAGTTGACAGGGCATCTCATTGTTTTCATATTCTCATAGTTACAGTGTACATAATTTACTTAATTTAACTTAAATTAAAATATTCTGACACTGAGACTTTGTAACCATGCATGGCTCACTACCACTGCATAAAAATGCCTAAACAGGCACAAAAAAAAAAAAAACTACACACACGATTAAATACATATTCCTCTACCCCCCTAATAAATCTAAGGCAATATAAATGACTATAACATAGCATTCAATATAAATATTCCACATTTATGCCCAAACCATGGTAAATTATTACATTCAGGCTATTACATGGTAAATGTTTGTAAGGGGGGTGATTAGGGCATTTAGTCTTCTAACTTTATTCATGTTTCTTCTATTTTTCTCATAGTGTTGGGAATGTTAAGACTGTTTCATCCGATTTAAAACTAGTTAAAATCATTGAGTGATGTGTGGTTTGTAAGAGAGAGGAGTACGTGTCCGACGCTTCTTAAAGGATGTCGCGCAACGTTGTTTAATAATAGTGTCCGGGACCGGGAGTAAACGCAACTCCTTTAAGCTTTGCGTTCCGTTATCCACTGGGCCGTGCTGCCTAGTTCAAAGTAAACTAGTGAAACGACTGAAACCAGCGCTATTTTGTTCTCTATTTGTTGTTACTTACCGAGAAACCGCTTCAGGTGAAAAAAATCCGAATCGTTTCAGACCGTTATGCACGCGCGTTTGGCCAATGGCCAATTCATGGAAAGGAAATAATCAAACCAACGAAAGATTATTATCGCTGGTTCAGTCGACAGAAATACGGGACACACATAAAAACTGCTGAAATATTCGGACTGTAAACTTTTCTCTCAGGTCAGTCGGAGTGCTCATGGTACACACACAGTGCGTGCGTATAGTCATCCAGCTGCACGCGCCACTGCATCCACGCGCATATCTAACCAAATTTAGCCGCGCGGCACCACCAGAAAATAGGAGGAGAGGAGGTTGGGGTGCCCTCGGCCGTATGGAGATGATTGGCGGGCCGCACTTGGCCCGCGGGCCGCCAATTGAATAGCCCATATCTAGAGAGTAGCCTACAACACACTGAAAAATAGTGCTCGACTTGGCGACCCAGACAAAATCTCCCGCGACCCACGTGTGGGTCGGGACCCCGACTTTGGGAATGACTGATCTAGACCCTTCCAGAGCTGAGATATCAAAATTCAAAATTTCGACCCGAAAAAAAAAACGACAGTGTTACCCCTTTCGTTTTTTTTTCATTTTTGGGCAAAAAATTAAGTTTCTCCAATCTTCTCAAAACTCTGGATTATGATAGAGGGCTGTGAGACTTAGACCTGAGTGCAAAAATGGATGATCTAGACCCTTCCAGAGCTGAGATATCAAAATTCAAAATTTCGACCCGAAAAAAAAACGACAGTGTTACCCCTTTCGTTTTTTTTCATTTTTGTGCGAAAAATTAAGTTTCTCCAATCTTCTCAAAACTCTGGATTATGATAGAGGGCTGTGAGACTTAGACCTGAGTGCAAAAATGGATGATCTAGACCCTTCCAGAGCTGAGATATCAAAATTCAAAATTTCGACCCGAAAAAAAAACGACAGTGTTACCCCTTTCGTTTTTTTTCATTTTTGTGCGAAAAATTAAGTTTCTCCAATCTTCTCAAAACTCTGGATTATGATAGAGGGCTGTGAGACTTAGACCTGAGTGCAAAAATGGATGATCTAGACCCTTCCAGAGCTGAGATATCAAAATTCAAAATTTCGACCCGAAAAAAAAACGACAGTGTTACCCCTTTTGTTTTTTTTTTCATTTTTGGGCGAAAAATTAAGTTTCTCCAATCTTCTCAAAACTCTGGATTCTGATAGAAGGCCGCGAGACTTTGACCTGATTGCAAAAATGGAGGCTCTAGACCCTTCCAGAGCTGAGATATCAAACTTCAAAATTTCGACCCGAAAAAAAAACGACAGTGTTACCCCTTTCGGTTTTTTTCATTTTTGGGCGAAAAATTAAGTTTCTCCAATCTTCTCAAAACTCTGGATTATGATAGAGGGCTGTGAGACTTAGACCTGAGTGCAAAAATGGATGATCTAGACCCTTCCAGAGCTGAGATATCAAAATTCAAAATTTCGACCTGAAAAAAAAACGACAGTGTTACCCCTTTCGGTTTTTTTCATTTTTGGGCGAAAAATTAAGTTTCTCCAATCTTCTCAAAACTCTGGATTATGATAGAGGGCTGTGAGACTTTGACCTGAGTGCAAAAATGGATGATCTAGACCCTTCCAGAGCTGAGATATCAAAATTCAAAATTTCGACCCGAAAAAAAAAACGACAGTGTTACCCCTTTCGTTTTTTTTCATTTTTGGGCGAAAAATTAAGTTTCTCCAATCTTCTCAAAACTCTGGATTATGATAGAGGGCTGTGAGACTTAGACCTGAGTGCAAAAATGGATGATCTAGACCCTTCCAGAGCTGAGATATCAAAATTCAAAATTTCGACCCAAAAAAAAAAACGACAGTGTTACCCCTTTCGTTTTTTTTCGTTTTCGGGCGAAAAATTAAGTTTCTCCAATCTTCTCAAAATTCTGGATTATGATAGAAGGCCGCGAGACTTTGACCTGAGTGCAAAAATGGAGGCTCTAGACCCTTCCAGAGCTGAGATATCAAAATTCAAAATTTCGACCCGAAAAAAAAACGACAGTGTTACCCCTTTCGTTTTTTTTTATTTTTGGGCGAAAAATTAAGTTTCTCCAATCTTCTCAAAACTCTGGATTATGATAGAGGGCTGTGAGACTTAGACCTGAGTGCAAAAATGGATGATCTAGACCCTTCCAGAGCTGAGATATCAAAATTAAAAATTTCGACCCGAAAAAAAAACGACAGTGTTACCCCTTTCGTTTTTTTTCATTTTTGGGCGAAAAATTAAGTTTCTCCAATCTTCTCAAAACTCTGGATTATGATAGAAGGCCGCGAGACTTTGACCTGAGTGCAAAAATGGAGGCTCTAGACCCTTCCAGAGCTGAGATATCAAAATTCAAAATTTCGACCCGAAAAAAAAACGACAGTGTTACCCCTTTCGTTTTTTTTTATTTTTGGGTGAAAAATTAAGTTTCTCCAATCTTCTCAAAACTCTGGATTATGATAGAGGGCTGTGAGACTTAGACCTGAGTGCAAAAATGGATGATCTAGACCCTTCCAGAGCTGAGATATCAAAATTCAAAATTTCGACCCGAAAAAAAAAAGACAGTGTTACCCCTTTTGTTTTTTTTTTCATTTTTGGGCGAAAAATTAAGTTTCTCCAATCTTCTCAAAACTCTGGATTATGATAGAGGGCTGTGAGACTTAGACCTGAGTGCAAAAATGGATGATCTAGACCCTTCCAGAGCTGAGATATCAAAATTCAAAATTTCGACCCGAAAAAAAAAAGACAGTGTTACCCCTTTCGTTTTTTTTTTTCATTTTTGGGCGAAAAATTAAGTTTCTCCAATCTTCTCAAAATTCTGGATTATGATAGAGGGCTGTGAGACTTAGACCTGAGTGCAAAAATGGATTTTCTAGACCCTTCCAGAGCTGAGATATCAAAATTCAAAATTTCGACCCGAAAAAAAAACGACAGTGTTACCCCTTTCGTTTTTTTTCGTTTTCGGGCGAAAAATTAAGTTTCTCCAATCTTCTCAAAACTCTGGATTATGATAGAAGGCCGCGAGACTTTGACCTGAGTGCAAAAATGGATGATCTAGACCCTTCCAGAGCTGAGATATCAAAATTCAAAATTTCGACCCGAAAAAACAACAACAGTGTTACCACTTTCGTTTTTTTCATTTTGGGGCGAAAAATTAAGTTTCTCCAATCTTCTCAAAACTCTGGATTCTGATAGAAGGCCGCGAGACTTTGACCTGAGTGCAAAAATGGATGATCTAGACCCTTCCAGAGCTGAGATATTAAAATTCAAAATTTCGACCCGAAAAAAAAACGACAGTGTTACCCCTTTCGTTTTTTTTTTTCATTTTTGGGCGAAAAATTAAGTTTCTCCAATCTTCTCAAAACTCTGGATTATGATAGAGGGCTGTGAGACTTAGACCTGAGTGCAAAAATGGATGATCTAGACCCTTCCAGAGCTGAAATATCAAAATTCAAAATTTCGACCCGAAAAAAAAACGACAGTGTTACCCCTTTCGTTTTTTTTTCATTTTTGGGCGAAAAATTAAGTTTCTCCAATATTCTCAAAACTCTGGATTCTGATAGAAGGCCGCGTGACTTTGACCTGAGTGCAAAAATGGAGGCTCTAGACCCTTCCAGAGCTGAGATATCAAAATTCAAAATTTCGACCCGAAAAAAAAACGACAGTGTTACCCCTTTCGTTTTTTTTTTATTTTTGGGCGAAAAATTAAGTTTCTCCAATCTTCTCAAAACTCTGGATTATGATAGAGGGCTGTGAGACTTAGACCTGAGTGCAAAAATGGATGATCTAGACCCTCCCAGAGCTGAGATATCCAAAATCAAAATTTCGACCCGAAAAAAAAAACGACAGTGTTACCCCTTACATTTTTTTTTTTTTGGGCGAAAAATTAAGTTTCCCCAATCTTCTCAAAACTCTGGATTCTGATAGAGGGCCATGAGACTTAGACCTGAGTGCAAAAATGGAGGTTCTAGACCCTTCCAGAGCTGAGATAACGAAACTCAAAATTTCGACCCGAAAAAAAAACGACAGTGTTACCCCTTACGTTTTTTTTGGGGTGGGCGAAAAATTAAGTTTCCCCAATCTTCTCAAAACTCTGGATTCTGATAGAGGGCCATGAGACTTAGACCTAAATGCAAAAATGGAGGCTGTAGACCCTTCCAGAGCTGAGATATCGAAACTCAAAATTTCGACCCGAAAAAAAAACGACAGTGTTACCCCTTACGTTTTTTTTTGGGGGGCGAAAAATTAAGTTTCCCCAATCTTCTCAAAACTCTGGATTCTGATAGAGGGCCATGAAACTTAGACCTAAATGCAAAAATGGAGGCTGTTGACCCTCCCAGACCTGAGATATCGAAAATCAAAATTTCGACCCGAAAAAAAAACGACAGTGTTACCCCTTACGTTTTTTTTTTTTTGGGCGAAAAATTAAGTTTCCCCAATCTTCTCAAAACTCTGGATTCTGATAGAGGGCCATGAGACTTAGACCTGAGTGCAAAAATGTAGGCCCTAGACCCTTTCAGAGCTGAGAGATCGAAACTCAAAATTTCGACCCCAAAAAAAATGACAGTGTTACCCCTTACGTTTTTTTTGGGGGGGGGCGAAAAATTAAGTATCCCCAATCTTCTCAAAACTCTGGATTCTGATAGAGGGCCATGAGACTTAGACCTGAGTGTAAAAATGGAGGCTCTAGACCCTTCCAGAGCTGAGATATCGAAACTCAAAATTTCGACCCGAAAAAAAAAACGACAGTGTTACCCCTTATGTTTTTTTTTTTTTTTGGGCGAAAAATTAAGTTTCCCCAATCTTCTCAAAACTCTGGATTCTGATAGAGGGCCATGAGACTTAGACCTAAATGCAAAAATGGAGGCTGTAGACCCTCCCAGAACTGAGATATCGAAAATCAAAATTTCGACCTGAAAAAAAAACGACAGTGTTACCCCTTACGTTTTTTTTTTTGGGGTGAAAAATTAAGTTTCCCCAATCTTCTCAAAACTCTGGATTCTGATAGAGGGCCATGAGACTTAGACCTTAATGCAAAAATGGAGGCTGTAGACCCTCCCAGAGCTGAGATATCGAAAATCAAAATTTCGACCCGAAAAAAAAACGACAGTGTTACCCCTTACGTTTTTTTTTGGGGGGGGGGGGAAATTAAGTTTCCCCAATCTTCTCAAAACTCTGGATTCTGATAGAGGGCCATGGGACTTAGACCTGAGTGTAAAAATGGAGGCTCTAGACCCTTCCAGAGCTGAGATATCGAAACTCAAAATTTCGACCCGAAAAAAAAAACGACAGTGTTACCCCTTATGTTTTTTTTTTTTTTTTGGGCGAAAAATTAAGTTTCCCCAATCTTCTCAAAACTCTGGATTCTGATAGAGGGCCATGAGACTTAGACCTAAATGCAAAAATGGAGGCTGTAGACCCTCCCAGAACTGAGATATCGAAAATCAAAATTTCGACCTGAAAAAAAAACGACAGTGTTACCCCTTACGTTTTTTTGGGGGGGGGGGAAATTAAGTTTCCCCAATCTTCTCAAAACTCTGGATTCTGATAGAGGGCCATGAGACTTAGACCTGAGTGCAAAAATGGAGGTTCTAGACCCTACCAAAGCTGAGATATCGAAAATCAAAATTTCGACCCGAAAAAAAAACGACAGTGTTACCCCTTACGTTTGTTTTTTTTTGGGCGAAAAATTAAGTTTTCCCAATCTTCTCAAAACTCTGGATTCTGATAGAGGGCCATGAGACTTAGACCTAAATGCAAAAATGGAGGCTCTAGACACTTCCAGAGCTGAGATATCGAAAATCAAAATTTCGACCCGAAAAAAAAACGACAGTGTTACCCCTTACGTTTTTTTTGGGGGGGCGAAAAATTAAGTATCCCCAATCTGCTCAAAACTCTGGATTCTGATAGAGGGCCATGAGACTTAGACCTGAGTGTAAAAATTGAGGCTCTAGACACTTCCAGAGCTGAGATATCGAAAATCAAAATTTCGACCCGAAAAAAAAACGACAGTGTTACCCCTTACGTTTTTTTTTTGGGGGCGAAAAATTACGTTTCCCCAATCTTCTCAAAACTCTGGATTCTGATAGAGGGCCATGAGACTTAGACCTAAATGCAAAAATGGAGGCTCTAGACCCTTCCAGAGCTGAGATATCGAAACTCAAAATTTCGACCCGAAAAAAAAAACGACAGTGGTACCCCTTTCGTTTTTTTTTTTTTCGGGCGAAATTTTTAGTTCCTCTGATCTTCTTGAAACTCTGGATTCTGATAGAGGGCCATGAGACTTAAACCTGAGTGCAAAAATTGAGGCTCTAGACCCTTCCAGAGCTGAGATATCGAAACTCAAAATTTTGACCCGAAAAAAAAAACGACAGTGTTACCCCTTTCGGGTTTTTTTTTTTCGGGCGAAAAATTAAGTTTCTCCAATCTTCTCAAAACTCTGGATTCTGATAGAGGGCCATGAGACTTAGACCTGAGTGCAAAAATGGAGGCTCTAGACCCTTCCAGAGCTGAGATATTGAGATCCCACATAGCCCGTCTGCAATCTATTGAATGGGGATTTGGGTAGTTTAATTTTTGGACATTTTAATTAAAGTTCCTGTCATGATAAAAGCTATTTTACTGCACTCAGAGGGGCGCCCTGAGTCTGTGGCACCAAGCGCCATCCCATAATTCCACCGTCCACGAACCCACTATTTTTATAATGGCATAAATTTAAACAGAGATATTACAACACGTTTCAGAGTCTTGCTTTCTGTGCATTTGCTGCAGAGCTTTTGTGGAGGAGCAGGACCTGCAAGGAAAGATGATGGCAGCATTTGTTGGGGGAAAAAAAGGTTTTAAGGATTTTATTCAAATATAAAGTAAGGTTATTTTTAATACATAAATGAAATGGCATTGTGCTGTTAAAATGACTGCTTTTGTGTAACGTTTGTGCATTTTTGTAGGATCTGAAATGTCTGCAGACTGGTGTGAGCACTGAGGATGAGGAGCCCAGAGCCGAATCCTGGAAGTGGTGCCATGGATGAGACCCTCCATCACTCCATCTGCCTTTATGAGTCCCTTCATCTCTCCACCTGCCCTTATTGCCTCAGATTGTGAAGCGCAGCACAGCAACAAGCTCTGGGACAAAGGCACAGTCACATCTGGTGAATTCAGCAGAATGGGAACCGCTGTGTTGAGATGGCAGTAGGGTTTGGTGTTCTGCGGCTGTAAATACATGCTTGTAGTTTGAATAAAGCTTTGTTTCATGTGTTGTTGACTTGTATATGCATTTGTTTATTGTGCTGGTTACTTTTATTTGTTATTTTACTCATTCATGCTTCTTGTTGTCTGTATATAAAATATACTGTAATTATTTAATTAATGTATGCATTAATTCATCGATTGACTGACAATTAAGATGTTTCACTGCATTTAGCAATATGAATGTATTCATGCATAACTGTCATATGAAAAAACAAATTACATTTTGCTTGTTATATTAAATTATATTTTTAGTATATAAAAAGTTATATAATTAAGTATTGGTCAGCATTTAATATTATTATTTTGTTTAAGTTTTGGGGTGGGCTAGCAATGCAATTCATTCTGAGGTAATATTATTTTTCAAGGAGTGATACTTATTTTTTATTTTTTTTTTATATAAAATCAACAGTTTTCTCAAAAAGAGATCTTCGATCAGCTGCCCGTCTCCTTTGTGCAGACATTACAAACGCAGAAACCAGTGATGTACCAAGTGTTAGTGCACCTGTTGCTCTGCTCATATAATTTAAACTTATTACACACTGTACAAGATCATGGAAAGATACCATAATATAACAATCATAATGACAAAACAGAAAATATAAAGATCATTGGTTTGTGGACATCATAATAAGAAATTATAAAATTATATTTATGCACTAGAAAAAAAAACAATAGCAAGGCTAAATATCTTCATAATAATTCTTCATATACATAAAAAAAATCTGAGGGATGAAACGAGATATTCATCAATAAAAAGAGGAAAACATAAAGGAGAAACTTTTGGGGTATAAAATAAAGAAATTAACAACATATTCAAGAGATGACGATTTTGGGGTTTCTTAATAAAAATATATATACATATCGTTAAAAGAATAACACTGTTGGTCACATAAAATATAACAACTTAAATCAACCCTAAATGTATTAACAAACTAAATGGGCAGCTGTTACTTCAACAAAACCACAATAAGATGAGCAAGTTTCATCAATATCGAGATATATAGATGATGAAAATGGAGTCTCTAGACCCTTCCTGAGCTGAGATATTGAGATTCTCAATATCTCAGCTCAGGAAGGGTCTAGAGCCTCCATTTTTGCTCTCAGGTCTAAGTCCCATGGCCCTCTATAAGAATCCAGAGTTTCAAGAAGATCAGAGAAACTCAAAATTTCGACCCCCCCAAAAATACGACAGTGTTTAGCAGGGTACCCCTGTCGTTTTTTTTTTGTTTTTTTTTTCAGTGCGAAAAAAAAAGTTTCTCGAATCTTCTCAAAACTCTGGATTCTGATAGAGGGCCATGAGACTTAGACCTCAGTGCAAAAATGGAGTCTCTAGAATCTTCCTGAGCTGAGATATTGAGATACCATGTAGAATTTATGCCATTATAAATATCTCAATATCTCAGCTCTGGAAGGGTCTAGAGCGTCCATTTTTGCACTCAAGTCTAAGTCCCATGGCCCTCTATAAGAATCCAGAGTTTCAAGAAGATCAGAGAAACTCAAAATTTCGACCCCCCCAAAAATACGACAGTGGTACCCCTGACGTTTTTTTGGGGTTTTTTTGGTGCGAAAAAAAAAGTTTCTCCTATCTTCTTGAAACTCTGGATTCTGATAGAGGGCAGTGGGACTTAGACCTGAGTGCAAAAATGGAGTCTCTAGACCCTTCCTGAGCTGAGATATTGAGATTCTCAATATCTCAGCTCAGGAAGGGTCTAGAGCCTCCATTTTTGCTCTCAGGTCTAAGTCCCATGGCCCTCTATAAGAATCCAGAGTTTCAAGAAGATCAGAGAAACTCAAAATTTCGACCCCCCCAAAAATACGACAGTGTTTAGCAGGGTACCCCTGTCGTTTTTTTTTTTTTTTTTTTCAGTGCGAAAAAAAAAGTTTCTCGAATCTTCTCAAAACTCTGGATTCTGATAGAGGGCCATGAGACTTAGACCTCAGTGCAAAAATGGAGGCTCTAGAATCTTCCTGAGCTGAGATATTGAGATACCATGTAGAATTTATGCCATTATAAATATCTCAATATCTCAGCTCTGGAAGGGTCTAGAGCGTCCATTTTTGCACTCAAGTCTAAGTCCCATGGCCCTCTATAAGAATCCAGAGTTTCAAGAAGATCAGAGAAACTCAAAATTTCGACCCCCCCAAAAATACGACAGTGGTACCCCTGACGTTTTTTTGGGTTTTTTTTGGTGCGAAAAAAAAAGTTTCTCCTATCTTCTTGAAACTCTGGATTCTGATAGAGGGCAGTGGGACTTAGACCTGAGTGCAAAAATGGAGGCTCTAGACCCTTCCAGAGCTGAGATATTGAGATATTTATAATGGCATAAATGCTACGTGGGATCTCAATATATCAGCTCAAGGGTCTAGAGATGCAAATGTAAAAGACCTGACTCCATTTTTGCACTCAAGTCTAAGTCTCATGGCCCTCTATCAGAATCCATAATTTACTCACCCTTAAGCCATCCTAGGTCTATTTGACTTTTCTTCTTTTAGCCAAACATAATCGGAGTTATATATAATAAAAAAAATGTCCTGGTTCTTCCAAGCATTATAATGGGAGTGAATGTTACCCTAGATTCTATTTATAACTTTTATAAACTATAACCGACTTCCAGTCTAGTTCCGGCAGAAGAGTGACGTATTGACGAACACTGAAGCTCAGGCGATAGAGCAGAATAAAACACCGGTCACGAATTAGAATATTTTTAAAGTGAATTGTCAGAGAATTTTAATGGAGCTTGAGTTTGTTGCCCAGTCCTATTTGTTTGAACCGCGAGAGGCTTCTACTCTCACCTAAGCTTATATGCTACTCCTATATCCTACATCATATGTCAGGTTAGAGGTCACTCTTCCACCAGAACTTCCCATTATGCACAAATGCAATTTCAGTGTTTTTAATCATGAGACTTCCACAGAAGATGTACATTTTGTTATATTTTGACCACTTCTATAACAAAGTGTTGCTAGCTTTAATTACTATGATGTCCCAATGTAAACTCTAGACCTTATAAGGTGTTGAGGGTCATTTTTAAAGATGGCAACAGTGGATGGGATGTACCATCACTCAACGGCAAATAGTATTTACAATTTTTTTTTTTAGCTAATTTATGGGTTTAAGAAATACTTGTCAAATTATTTCAATTTTTTTAGGTTTTGTGGAAGTAAAAATAACTTAATCTTGACCTAAATCTTTTAGATTGCAACTGTCACCATTAGAAATATTATAACTCATGGCATGGTTTCCCTTGAATCATTACCATTTCCAAAATCTCATAAGCTGCAAAAATTAGACAAATAAGAGTTTAGTTGGAGTTTGGTGTCTGCAACCATAAATGCAACCAATTTTTCCAACACGTTTGTGACAGTCTTTAAAGCATGCGGGCCTACCATTGTTGATGGTGATACAGCACGTAGGTTTTCTCTGTTGGAACTAGTGCCAAACCTCGGCAGATTCATGCAGGCCCAGAGATGGCATGCAAGGAAGCTATTACGGTTACATAATGATGCAGTTGAAACCAAATGTAGGCTCGGGTGAACATTTTCCTAGAAATTCTCAACATGGAATGTTCTCTATGCTGACATGGTAAAGTAATATATCTTTATCATGACACCCTTGAGATGCTCATAGCCACAAATGTCACTTCCAAACTACAAATTGCTGTTATTTTATCTTTTAGCTGAAAAAAGACAGACAGGGCGGTGTTAACCCATTGAAAGTGAACAATTAGCATGATTATATAAGATAATGTTTAATGGATTATGGATTATGTTATTAGGATTTGAATGTACTGTATATAAGAATTATGTTGGTATTAATAAATGTTTGTTTATGGAAGTAGTTGGGTGTGATATAGGGAGCAATACCTGCATTTCTGTTATTAAGTATGAAATAATGGATTTTTAAGAATTTTAGGCTACATGATTTGTTTAAGGGGTATATGTTGCACACACACACACATTGTATTTATTTATTTTTATATATACACCATTCAAAGGTTTCTGTCAGTAAGACTTAAAAAATGTATTCAGCAAATGTGTCTACATATATGTATAAATAATATCTTTATAGAATGTTGAGGTCTATAAATAAAACGAATGAATGGATTATTTAGTCTTGGTGATTCGCTTTCACCACAAAGCACATTTTAGATGATTTTCCTGATCACAGAATGTACTGTAAAAGCTCAGATAAAACATTTCAAAAGTCTCATTCAGTGAGACGTAAAGCCCGTGTCACGTTTTCCAAAGAGGTTAAACTAATCTTAGATATGGATTTGACCTCTTTTCAGAAACATTTGTTTTGAAACAAAACAATTCAATGTGAAAATCCTCACTGGAAACAATCATAAAGAAAATCAACTGAGTGAAAAATGACCATCGTCTGCTTTACGCATGACTTCCTATACTGACTGAGTTCATTAATGCTGTTTAGAGTTACGCTTGTTTTTCTTGAAAGATTATACAGATCTGAAATAAAATATGGTGCTTGGAGTGTGCGGATCGATGGGAAGGATCATAATGTTTTCTTTCCAAACAAAGACGGCTGTTATGGCATACCGCAGATGACCCTAGGGCAGTACAGACTGAGAGGTCATAAGACACAGAGAAAACCTACATTAATTGTTCGTTGGCTTGTCTGTTAACTCTAAAATCGTCAGTGACCTGCATTCCATTTGAACATGACATCAAATTGCTCACTGAATTCATTTAGGTTATCCTAATCCATGTTTTGGGATTATAGGTCTCAGAACTGTCTGTTTTTGTCATAGGCCAGATATTTCTAACTTCAGACATTCCAAAAATACAGCAGTGCAAAGGGAGAAAGGTCTTTTCAACACCTTCTGTGTCCCCGCTGAACACTTTAGATTGAGTTTCAGTGCAGAGGTCAACTGGGGTTAATTTGGCTCTTGGGACCCGTCTTTTGCTTTTCCACTAAGGACCAAATAATGAAAACTACTTGATGCTATTTCATATAGATAAACACTTTTTATTTTTATATTTAAATAATTATAATTATATATTTATATAAACCATGGTTTAAAAATCCTTTAGTTTCTGCATATCCCCTGATAGATTTGTTGGCCAAAAAAAATGAAGTCATCATGTTCAGTTCACAGTCTGTTTTTTTTGACCCAGTTGTGCTTCAATGCGGGTTGAGTGACATGGAAGTCCCAAAGCAAACATAAAAAGCTATTTTGATTGCTGGCACCACTGAAATATTAATGTAAAATGCAAATGCAGACAAGAAAAGCAGGTCACAAAAAAGGTCATATTTCACCCCAAGACAACCGCTTACTGTGGTCTTGAATGTGCTATGAACTAAGATCTACTCGTTCTTCTACATTCTCTTTGTGACCCTGTGGTAATCGAGGAGCATTTTGCATGACTCATTTGCTGTAGGCTATTCCTCTTTATTTATGTTTTCACAGACATCAGAGAATAACGCAGGCACCGACTTCAACATAAAATTAGGTTAGTGTCACTGAATGACTGAATAACATTCAGCTTTTTTGATAGTTTCATTTTCTGTAAGGATCCCTTAACTGGACCGCTGTTTTCCTCCTGGTCGGCAGGTGGCGCTTCTCACCTGACTCCTGCTGAACACTACTTCTCATTATACCTGATGTATCACACCTGTGTCTTGCCCGATTTAAGTGTGTTTGTGCCATGCCTTTTTGTTCAGTCTTGAGCCTATGTTACCAGTTGCAAGCCAGACTGTTAATGTTTAAAGAATAAATTTATTTCAATTAATCATAAATTTTCCCTGAAAAATTCATAAAAATCCGACCTTAGGTCGCTGGAAAGCAAGTTTGGGTTCCACTTCCGTTGCAACATCATATACTCCGCTCCCCCAATTCTAACTTGCTCCACTGCCACAGCAGTACCATCTCTTCCACTCCCGCTCTACAAAATAAACTGCTCTACAGTAATTTGAAAGTCACTGCAGTACCAGTTTTGGCCACAATCTTATATACGGCTCCTTTAAAAGTTTAGTGTCCAAACTTTTGGCCGATTGGCTAATTATATACTATTATACTACATAATATATATATATATATATATATATATATATATATTTACATTTATATATTTTAACATTTTAACATATATATATTTTAACATTTTACCTGCTACCTTTATTGTTGATATGCATCATGACATTATCATAACTTGCATATGAACTGGAAATCTGGGGATTCTGCTTTTCCCCCACTGAAAGAATGTAAACTTGTTAAAGCCACTGCAATGATTCCAACAAGAAAACTGACCAAATACGCACACATTTTTGGACATCAATTTTGGTTCACAGCTTTCGATCAGATCAGCTGATGTTTTGGTCTTTATTGGTAGTATAATTGTTTCTGATTGCCTTAGATTTGACCAAAACCGGCAGATTCTGTACACAAACCAAAAAAAATTATCTGTTGTGAAACACTGGTTGAACTGTTTGAACAACTGTTCTTCTCTATACAAACACCCCCACTTAATCATGTGCAAAAGTACTTCTAGCACTTCCCGTTTGTGTTGTTTATAGATCTATTCCAGAGTAAATACTTGCATTAATTTTATTTATTTTTACCTTTTTTTTCTTTTTTGCACTGGCCCTCATTTGCACTGGTCTTCAGAGCTGTCTTCCCTGTGATATTTTAAGCACATCCAGTCCTTAAATGCAGCAGACTGTCTGGGCCAGCTGGCTACAGACTCAGAGAGAGGTCAAAGGTGACCCTATTGAATTTCTCTATTAGTCTCTCTTCCTTCGTCCAATAACCGCAGGCAACTAGAGACCATGACATCAGACAGTATACGCTATAACTGTAGTATTGTGTGTGTTTAGAGTGTGAGATTTGGTTTATACTACTATTAATAGAATCATTGTAATACGGACAAGATGTATAGACCCGTTATTTCACTAACTCAATATTTATAATCAATAATATAAAGAAATGTTCCTATACTGTGACAGAAATAATTAAATAGAATAGTTCAGCCAAAAATGTAATTCACCCTCGTGCCATTCCAAACCTGTATACTGTAATTGTGTTAGAATACAAAAGGAGAGAATTTGAAGAATGACAGTTCATATTGACCATTACTGTCAAGCTTCAAAAGCAACATTCATATGGACTAAGTTTGTTTATGTTTTTTGAGCTTTGGGTAGTTACAATGAGCTGTTCTTGTATGGAAAAGATTTTTCTTAAATTAATTTAGAAAATCTCTATCTCTAAAATCTCTAAATCTCTAAAACTTTTCGGATTTTGCGAAAACACTTGCACAAATGGACGCTAACAAATCTTCCATTGGAGCCTCAAGATGACAATTCAAGCCAAAACAAACAACTAAGGGCCAGTCCACACGAAGACGCGTTTCGCTGTATACTACGTATTTTTTTACATTTTTTATTGTATTCGCGTTTCATCCACACGGATCCGGCGTTTTGGGAGAGTGAAACCGGGTCCCAAAGTGGATAAATCTGAAAACGACACCCTTGCAGTTTCGTGTGTACAGCCAATCTGTATATTTTGTGTCATCACATCACATGTCGGCTGCGTCACACACCATCTTCGTCTTCTTCGTTCGTATAGACCATTTCACAAGATGTAAACAACACTGGTCCAGAAACACTTCCTGTTTCAGTTTGTAACTGTTTTCTTTATTTCACATGTAAAGAAAACATCTGAAAGATTTTTGTTTAACTTTTTGATTCAGTTTTAAATGTTCTGTTGGTTGTATTTTATCCCAGCTTTTATGTAGTGTTAAAAAACTGAAACAGGAAGTGCTTCTGGACCAGTGTTGTTTACATCTTGTGAAATGGTCTATACAGCGCGCAAGGTCATGCGCATGCTCAAAGTCTTCTTCTCCGTGGATAGTCTATCTCTGTGGCAGAATTACAGCGCCCCATACTGGTCTGGCATATATACTACACCGTTTCCAGTCGGTTTCAGTGGTTTTGTGTGTACGCAGATATTTTTTGAGACGACGCCGTGTTTACGGATTTTTTTTTTAGAACGAGGGAAAAAAATCGGATAGGGAACGCACCGGCTTCGTTCTGGACGTGGCCTAAAACAACTAAAAATCTAGACATTTTAAGCCATCCACTGAATAACTTTTTTTTTTCTTTAAAAACCTAGATATATGAGGTAGCCTAATTTTGATTTCTAGAAAAAGATTCAGAAAAAGTTGCGCAACTTAAAACATTCTTATAACTCCATGATTATAAATTTTTCAAGTAATGGCAAGCTTTAATAGAACACTTTTTTAAAATCCTTATTCTTAATCCTTGTCGCCGAAAAGTAATAAAAATCTGAAAAGTCACAGGACCTTTGAATATTGTTGTGGACAATGAGAATCAATAAGTTTGAGAACCACTGATCAAAATAGATTATATTGCTTCTGTCTGGAACTTGTCTTCTTGGTAGAAAGAATACTTCTACAAGACCAACACAACCCATAATCAATTGTATATTTTGTGCACAACGTGGAATTCGCTAAACAATCACAAACAAAACACTCAAAACAAGACTATTACCATATTCCAGTCACCACCTACGTCCTCCTGTCATTGTTTATGTTTCTGTCACTTATTAATTTATCTAGCCCATGAGTGAATACTTATTTGTTTGGGGTTTGTTTGTTTTTCTCTCATTTCTCTGCCTCCCTCTAGGGCGACAGGCTGTCCAAACTTGTCCTGTCGGACATTTTCCAGATATTGGGTCATGGTACTGAGTTCCAGTCTCCAGCCAAGACGAATGGATCTGTCTGCTACCGGTCATTAAGACTGACCCGAAAATAACAAGCTGCGTTTAGTACTTCTATACTGATCAAAATCTGACTTGTCTTTTTAGTACCAAAAGCAATCAGTGCAATCAATAGTAACCTGTTTAACCACCTTTAACTTGTTTAAGTCACCATCATGTTTAATGACCAGATCTCAATCCAATAGAGCACCTTTGGGATGTGGTGGAATGGGAGATTCGCATCATGTGGCGCTTTTCCGCTGCTGGTACGGCTCGGCGTTTTGTTTTTTTTTTCTTTCTTTTTTCTTCAAGCAAGTCAAGCAAGTAGTTTTAAAACAGGTGCTACACCGGCGGATGTTACTGGCTTTTTAAAACTAGCAGGTTTGATGTCTCGCAAATACAATGAGGCTGGTAGTGACGATTCTGTCTGACTGACCAATCAGTGATCTGCAGTGTGTTCACGTCACATTTTATGGTGCTTTTCCACTGCATGGTACGGTACGGCTTGGTTTGGCTTGGCTCACTTATGGTGCATTTCCCTGCATGCTACAGCAGAGTCTCAGATGACGTCGGTTAGATGACGTTATCGGATCCTAACCCTACCCCAGACCTAAACCTACCCGTCACGTAACTGATGTTAAAGGTAAAGCGTCAGTTGTATGACGTCACAGGATCGTCATGTAACTGACGTTAAAGGGTACCCTAAAATGGCGGATGTTGACGTATGGTCAAAAGACGTCCCAAGACGTCAGTTATATGACCTCTTGGGATGAGACTGTGTTACATGGTACGGTACGGTACGGCTCGCTTTGGCTCGCTTTAAATGGTACCTGGTCTGTTGAGGTTCCAAGCGTACCGTACCGGTACTAAAATGTGACGTGAAACACTGCAGATCACTGATTGGTCAGTCAGACAGAACCGTCACTACCAGTGTCATTGTATTTGCGACCAATATACATCAATTTAACACTGGAAACCAAACCCGCTAGATTTAAATAGCCAGTAACAGCCACCACTGTTATCGATCAGTCTATAATCCCATCCACTTTAAGCGGTACCACGCAGTGGAAAAGGGAAGCGAGGCGAACCGTGCCGCGCCGAACCGTACTGAGCCGTACCAGCAGTGGAAAAGCGCCATTACTATCGGTACGGTACGCTTGTAACCCCAACAGAGGTGGTACCATTTAAAGCGAGCCATACCGTACCATGCAGTAGAAAAGCGCCACAAGTGAGCCGTACTGAGCCGTTCCGTACCATGCAGTGGAAAAGCACCATAAAATGTGACGTGAACACACTGCAGATCACTGATTGGTCAGTCAGACAGAATCGTCACTACCAGCCTCATTGTATTTGCGAGACATCAAACCTGCTAGTTTTAGAACCTTGGAAAAGTGCCAATGTGCATCCGACAAATCTGCAGCAACTGCGTGATGCTATCATGATAATATGGACTAAAATCTAAAAGTGTTTCCAGCATCTTGTTGTATCTATGTCATGAAAAATGTGTTGAAGGCAAAAGGGGTACTATCCAGGTGTACCTTATAAATTGTTTTATTAACAAAGTTTGGGAAGAGCACTTTCAGATAATTAACACAACAGGAGAGCACTCAGCAATCAACGATAAGAGGTGTGTGTATTTAGCAGTCTCACCTCAATCCGTTAACAGTTTAGCAACATCCCTCCACCACCCCTTCTCCACTCTTCTAGTCCTAACCATTTACATACCGGGGGGAGTACTCTGGGTTCGGGCCGAGCTCGGAGTTCCTTTGGTCTTCTGTCTTTCATGCTATTTTCAGAGGTTCACTCTAAATTTCTGCAGAAGGATGCTGGTAAACAATATGTTGGTTGAACTCCAGTCTCCTGAACCAGGCCAGACGTCTCTAAGCCAGAGGAATTATAAGGAGACACAGATTGTGAGGAGTTGGTGGGAAAGGGGTTAGATCCATGGGGGGTGCTTCACATTTTTTTGTGTGGAGGCACTGATGTTTTATATTTGCTCATTTCCGCACATTCCTCTGCGCTAGAAGAAGAAGAGGAACAGGGACGAGGAAGGACTGTGCCTATAAAAAAATCCTACTTATTGGCACGTCCACCATTGCAGACAAATGCACAAATCCACTCTGCCCTACTCACGCCATGCCCCCATGGGACACGAAAGGAGAAAAAGAGAGAGAAATGAATAAGAGTTGCGGTGTAGACTTTTTGTCTGTCATTTTGGAACTTGACTTATGGGTTGTTTGAGTCTCCATTCTATGCAAACTGCTTGACAAAGGTCGAAGTGGCCACTGAGCGTATTTATAACCAGAGAGAACAATTGGAAGGGAAGGGTTCAATATCCCACTGAGTTTCCTGTGAAAATTATCCAGGTTTGTATTAAAATTATTTGGGGCTCGTTCTTTACCACTGCCTCAGGAAGAGGTCAAGAAACTGGGCAAAATAATAAGCAAAGGAAATGACCTGATTTTGATTACAGTAACAATTAGTTGCTCAGCACATTTAATATAATATTAATATAATATATCGATTTAAAATTTTAAAATGTTATTCGTTCTTGTGATGACAAAGCAGCCATTACTCCAGTCTTCAGTGTCACATGATCCTTCAGAAATCAAATCATTATAATATGCTGATTTGGTGCTCAAGAAACATTCACCTGATTTTTTTTTTTTCCAGGTTAGTTTGATGAATATAAAGTTTATATTGACAATAGTATTTTTTTAAAGAAATCTTTTGTTACATTATAAATCTATCTTTGTGTCATTTTTGATCAATTTAATGCTTCCTCCTTACTAAATAAAAGTAAAATAAATTACCGTTTGAGCTCAGTACGATTTTTTTAGTGTATATTCAGCATTTAAATAAAACCAGAAAATATGGATATCATTTAAATTATGTTGAGTGAAAAAAAAGTTATGTAGGCATTACAGTTAAATGCATTGAAATTCAATGCATTGACTTTGCATCAATTTTTTCATACATTGAAATGTATTACTGCATTATAGTAATGAGAATCCCCAATGAAAATAATGGAAATTACAAACAACAACAAATGGATGTATTATGGCAATGAGGAATTCCTTATATTGTCAATCATATTATTAATATATTTGACCTTAACATTTGGTCAGATTCGTTCTCAAACACGTAGATGCTGTATAGTAGTAATGTGAGTTGAAAAACCTTATTTATTCATAACCATGACCCATCCTTATTATCACAGTATTTAGGCTTAGACTGGATCTATATCTGAACTGTCAGCAGCGCTCTCTCTCTCTATATATATATACATATATATGCATGCATGCATGCATGTGCAGCTTTGATTACGAAAAATACTTGTTTTCATATTGTTATACCAACTGTAACATTTATGAATCATTTTACTGTCATTTACTTGGAACTCTGACATTTTTTTTTACAAACACCTCCAGACTATCAATGCAGAACAAGCCACTAATCAGTTCCATAGATAGCTGCGACTTTTACAACACTGCACATTCCAAAGACTCAAAGAATTAAACTGAACACATGGCTCCCCAGAGGTGCTAGCAGCTCCTCGCAGCACAGATGTAAAAATGCCTTTCCGTGGACACCCCAGAGCCCCCTTTTTTACAGTATCTACTGAGGGGCCACGGACAGGCATAACCCAGCGATGTATTCCAGATCAGGAATTTGATGCATTTCTGTTTCACATCATTTCTCTGGAATGTTGCGCTAGCACAGAAGGCCCCAAACCGGAGCTGATGGATTCAAGGAAGTTTGAAAGAGGAATGATGGGATACAGGCGCTGCTGGGGAGCGGGGCGCATCCGGCGTCCACCATTAATGACCCTCCATCTCGCCGCGTAAAAAGCTCAGCCAGAACGCCGTGCATCTGGAGCGCACATTTACCCACAGCCTGTTTCTTGCTCTCCGTCACTCACGTAGTATGCAGATATTTGCACAATCATTAGATTTTTCTTTTAATATATAAATAATTTGGAAGGTCACTGAAAAGATATTTCATCAACCGTGGTGTTGAGGACGTGAAGTCCGTGACGGAACGACAAATGATGATGGATGCATAAATATGGGCTGTGATGTTGCAAATTATGCACGTTTTTTAATAAGTGCAGCACTTTTTGTTCTGGATGTACATCAGATAGATTTGGAGGAATGCAGAGAATCGCCCATTTACATCACTAATGACGTCTTTCGCCGGAGCCAATCAATCAGCCAGGGGGACGTAGTTGAAATAAATATTGCTTTTATCATCAAATATCTGATTGCATGTGAGTACACACGCGAGGACCGGCTTACTTTAATGAGCCAAAATATTTCAGCATAAATTGACTGCAAAATTTTCAGATCATTGGACGAGGCTGGGGGTCACGGGGTCGGTTTCGGCAGTAAATACAGCTTTAAGTGGTATTGTCAGTTGCACCGTTTATTATAACCACAGCTGGACGTGTTACATAAGATATTGATGTGGTTCACCTTTTGCCCTCTGTGTTTGTGTGGTATAGCTATAAACTTCAAGGATACAATAATTTGTCTAATGCCAGTCTAAACCAGAAGAGGGACAACATCATTCTTCTGCACCACATTTCCCTCTTTAAAACCTCTACACAAACAAGCACAATGCAATTGGGTGGTTCTGTATGGTAGCCTACACTGTAAAAAAATAAAATATTTTCACGATTTTTAATCACAACATTTTTTTCTTTTGTCAAATCAACTTAAATAATTGATGTAGTTCAGATAACATCCTATTTTGATGATCATATTCATTCTCGATCTCAATCTTCATTGTAATAACTTCAATTTTCCTTTTCAATGAACTCAAAATTTTAAGGCAACCAGGTTACTTAATTTTTTAAGTTAAACCAACATTTTTTACAGTGCATAAGTATATTATACTTTGCTTTGAAACAATCTGTATTGTTTATTTATTTATTTATTTATTTATTTATTTGACAGGGACAATGCAAACAAACATAGTGTCAAGATCAAGCATGTCACTGAAGTGTTGTATATAAAGTTTATAGCTATAGCTAATTTTCAACTCCTGTCCCTGGAAGGGCTTTTATACACAATAAAATTTACATGATTAGCTACTTCAAAAAAAATAAAAAATAAAAATAATAATAATAATAATAAATAATAATAATAATAATAAGCATACCTACATATCATATACAACTCTAATAATTAAATGTAGTTAAAAATGAGTACAGTTTTGGTTTTATTTGACCAATTTTTCAATTTCTTTGTAAAAAGCACTATATAAATAAAGGTCGGCAATTAAGCAACTATTGGTAACACTCATTGGTAAACATTAATTAATTACATTAACATGAACTAACAATGAACAGTACCTTCACATTAACTATTTATTCATTTTAAAATATAATAGGTATACTATAAATGCATATCTAAATTTTTAAATCAAAACGGTAATGCACTGAACTAACATGAACACAATGAACAACTAGCCTAATAAATGCAATAAAAAATGTATAGCGCATTGTTAGTTTATATTAGCTAATGCATTAATAAATGTGACCTTACTGAATAAATATTTTAAATAGGCATATTAATATATGATTTTATTAATTTTCATAGATGAATATTATAATCACATTTTGTTTAAAAAATGTTTTTGTTTGTTTGTTTGTGTTTAAGCACAGATTGATCTTTTTTATTGACAATGTAATCTTGCTTCTCCTATTTTCCATATATGGCAGCCAGGCAGCACTTGAAAGAAGTAGAAGAACTAGAAATTAATATCTGACAAGATAAGGCATGAATTTTTGTGATATTTCAGAGGGTGAGTTCATGGAAAACAAATGGACCCTTGCGCCTAATAACACAAATCTGACACTTCCGAACAAGAATGGAGGCGATACAAATTTAGTGTGTACAAGTGTTGATCTGTCATCCTCTTGGATAAGAGAAGCATTAACCTCTGGTCAAAGTCAATCTTACAGCTTAAAATAATCTCAATTATTATCTCATCTTAATCATTCCATGCTGTACGAGAGCAAGCATGCTAAATAAGAAATTCAATTTCCTCCGTTATCTGAATATACGGTTCCCCATTGAGAAATTAAGATGATATATCTTTGCTCCACTAAGTTAACCTTTGATTGTTTAGGCTATGAGTGATTTTCAATCGATTTTAAATAGTTTATGGAAACTGTGAGTCTATCAGGAATCCAATTATCATATCAATGGAGGATGACAGTGTCCTGAAAGGTGGCCAACTTTTTTTTAATAGACTTGTATAACATTTGATCAGGAACACATTTATGCACAGGGCGACCACATTAGTCTCCTGTCCTCCTATTCATATTTTTTTTTTTTCTTTCAATCCATCATATTTTCATTGTTTGGCCCTTGTAATACATCTTGAATAGAATTGAGTATTTCAAACAAATCTCTATAAGGGCAGGTGTGACAGTAAACTAAAGTGCCTCACCAAAATATTCATCCAAACATAGACTATATACACTGAATTACTAAAAAAAAAAGTAAACTTAAGCATTCTGCAACAAATATTTTTCAGATTTTCTAGACTATTTTAAGTCGTAAAGAGCTCAGGATACATTAAGATTTTTCCAGGTGAATTTGGTAGGCCTATCTTATGGAAGCTTGTTTCCACCATGGAATGAAAAATATAAAAGGTAATTGCGACTTTTTATCTCACAATTGTTTTCTCACAATTGCAAGATGTAAAGTCAGAATTGCGTGATATAAAGTCACAATTGTGAGATATAATGTCAGAATTGCGAAATATAAAGTCAGAATTGCGTGATATAAAGTCAGAATTGCGTGATATAAAGTCAGAATTGCGAGATATAAAGTCAGAATTGCGAGATATAAAGTCAGAATTGCGTAATATAGTCAGAATTGCGAGATATAGTCAGAATTGCGAGATAAAGTCAGAATTGCGTTATATAAAGTCTGAATTGCGAGATAAAAAGTCAGAATTGCGAGATATAAAGTCAGAATTGCGAGATATAAAGTCAGAATTGGGTGATATAAAGTCAGAACTGCTTGATATAAAGTCAGAATTGCGAGATATAAAGTCAGAATTGCGAGATATAAAGTCAGAATTGCATGATATAAAGTCAGAATTGCGAGATATAAAGTCAGAATTGCGTGATATATTCAGAATTGCGAGATATAAAGTCAGAATTGCGAGATAAAGTCAGAATTGCGTGATATAAAGTCAGAATTGCGTGATATAAAGTCAGAACTGCTTGATATAAAGTCAGAATTGCGAGATATAAAGTCAGAATTGCGTGATATATTCAGAATTGCGAGATATAAAGTCAGAATTGCGAGATAAAGTCAGAATTGCGTGATATAAAGTCAGAATTGCGTGATATAAAGTCAGAACTGCTTGATATAAAGTCAGAATTGCGAGATATAAAGTCAGAATTGCGAGATATAAAGTCAGAATTGGGTGATATAAAGTCAGAACTGCTTGATATAAAGTCAGAATTGCGAGATATAAAGTCAGAATTGCGAGATATAAAGTCAGAATTGCATGATATAAAGTCAGAATTGCGAGATATAAAGTCAGAATTGCGTGATATATTCAGAATTGCGAGATATAAAGTCAGAATTGCGAGATAAAGTCAGAATTGCGTGATATAAAGTCAGAATTGCGTGATATAAAGTCAGAATTGCGAGATATAGTCAGAATTGCGAGATATAAAGTCTGAATTGCGAGATATAAAGTCAGAATTGCGAGATATAAAGTCAGAATTGCGAGATATAAAGTCAGAACTGCTTGATATAAAGTCAGAATTGCGAGATATAAAGTCAGAATTGCGAGATATAAAGTCAGAATTGCGAGATATAAAGTCTAAATTGCGAGATATAAAGTCAGAATTGCGTGATATAAAGTCAGAATTGTGAGATATAAAGTCAGAACTGCGAGATATAAAGTCAGAATTGCGAGATATAAAGTCAGAATTGTGAGATATAAAGTCAGAATTGCGAGATATAAAGTCAGAATTGTGAGATATAAAGTCAGAATTGCGAGATATAAAGTCTAAATTGCGAGATATAAAGTCAGAATTGCGAGATATAAAGTCAGAATTGCGTGATATAAAGTCAGAATTGTGAGATATAAAGTCAGAATTGTGAGATATAAAGTCTAAATTGCGAGATATAAAGTCAGAATTGCGTGATATAAAGTCTGAATTGCGTGATATAAAGTCAGAATTGTGAGATATAAAGTCAGAATTGTGAGATATAAAGTCTAAATTGCGAGATATAAAGTCAGAATTGCGTGATATAAAGTCTGAACTGCGAGATATAAAGTCAGAATTGCGAGATATAAAGTCAGAATTGTGAGATATAAAGTCAGAATTGTGAGATATAAAGTCTAAATTGCGAGATATAAAGTCAGAATTGCGTGATATAAAGTCTGAATTGCGTGATATAAAGTCAGAATTGCGAGATATAAAGTCAGAATTGCGAGATATAAAGTCAGAATTGCGAGATATAAAGTCAGAATTGCGAGATATAGTCAGAATTGCGAGATATAAAGTCAGAATTGTGAGATATAAAGTCAGAACTGCGAGATATAAAGTCAGAATTGCGAGATATAAAGTCAGAATTGTGAGATATAAAGTCAGAATTGTGAGATATAAAGTCAGAATTGTGAGATATAAAGTCAGAATTGTGAGATATAAAGTCAGAATTGCGAGATATAAAGTCAGAATTGGGTGATATAAAGTCCAAAGTAAATCTGTGGTGAAATATGGAACTGCAGTGCACATTGGTGCAGGTTTCTGGGTTTCTGACTGCCCCGCTTCTTTCATGTTACCTCACGTAAATCTCGCTCCAGAACAAGACAAAATCAGTTGGCTTCAGAAATGTATCTGCATTAGGTCAGTAACTAGTTGGCATGTCTGTTCTTCCTATGTGGGTAACATATCAAATTAATGAAAGTTTTAAAAAAAATATTTAGTTTAAACGTGCTTATGTGAATAGCGTCTATAGGGTAGTTCTGTTGTTTGTTTTATGTTTGTTCTGAGAATGGAAATGACTGTTTTCTTCACTGGAATTCCTACACAATTGCGTTCTAAAACAACATTCGGAGGCAGTTTACAATTCTAAGATGATGTACTGAAGTCTATCAAGCATCATTATAGCGCCACCCTCAGGCTGAATATCGCAAGGACGTTGGAGTGCTACCAAACGTGTGTGTCTGGTGTGTTCAGGGATTAGAATATAAAAGCATGATATAACAAAATATAGTTAGATAAAACAACAGGTGTATCATACACTAGCCCTAAGCCCCAGAATATGCACTACATTTATGGCCAGAAGCCACTGCTGAAACAGATGATATAGGCCAACTCGTGACATTCAGACATTCAGACCTTCACATCCAATCTACAAGCAGGGAAGTAAATACAGTAATCTAGCGACCCCTTGTGGACGGTTACTATTAAAACCTTTCACCTTTCATGCACTGAACAAAATGACTCTGGTAACAAGGCAGTAGGTTCTAAAACACAGAAAATAAATAATTTACAACTATTAAATAATGCCCTTTTTATTGAATGATAAACAATACAGTCTCAGGACTTAAATCTGGGCATTAGTTTGAGGCAAACACATTAGTTTGGTACGGTATTGTAACTGACTGAATAATCCCAAAAACACAGATAAATTGTGGCATTGAGTTTAGTTAATTATTAGTTAATACCGCAATCATGTCTCCTTGAATGAGAATGGGTACAACTGCTAGGTGAACTGTACTTGCAAAAGTATTATGTATGTTATAAATTATCAGAATGTTTTAGACCATTTTACATGATAGCTGACAGACATTTTTAATAAAGAAAATGTAAAACTAAATTAGAGATATAAGTGCACTTTGTAAAAAGTTACTTGGTCAGTAAGGTTTTTCACTTCATTGTTTTTTTTTTTTTTTTACATTTATAAAAATAAAAAATGGTTTAAAACTCATGAATTACGGGGAAGAAACATCTGCCATTACTTCGGTGGAAATGCAAGATGTAGAACATCATACAAAAATGTATAAAATCACTTCAAAGCAGAGGGCCAAATGACACTGGAATGTTACAGTATAGATTGCAATGGTGAGACACGATTCTTTCAGATGAAGCCAGGCTAAACTTAACCCTATGTAAAGTCAAGTGGCCTACAGATTTAGTGTGGTCAGAGACTAACCCCACAGAGGCAGCATACATACTTCACTAGTGACTTTATCTACAGTAACGGTGTATTAACAGCACAGCATTACAAACAAAACTTTAAGGGCACTACTGTGGTGTAGCAGGCCTGTTTTTCTTAACCTGCCAGTCCTTTTCTCTCAGACTCAGTTCTGCCTCTGTGAATGCTGCAGGTCCCCAGTTTGTGATTTTCTGAGGGTGCTTAGGACCTGAACAAAAAAAGATATATAAACGTCTTAATTCAGCAAATACTAATCTAAATTTAGTCACAAATTAGATTAATATGAGCATAAACGGTCAACTGCATTTTTTATGGCACTAGATGATCAGTAAATAATAATAATAATTAATTGTTAATATTATTTTCCAAATGGGGTTATTGAATGGGGTTATCCTCAACAATAAAATTCTAATTAAAAATGTATAAAAAATAAACGGTTATTACTGGTATTTATTATTATTAATAAAGACATTAATTACATCGATAATAATTGCAAATTTATTGGTGTAATAAGTAATAATAATAATAATATAAATGTTATAAATCAAAAAAATATGGTCCATCGCAGACAGTATATTACATAATTGGTGTGAATCGATGTGCAGCATAAAAAGTTCTAGTCATATTTGAAAAGATCAGGTGCTGGAAAATAAATGTTAAATAGAAGTACTTAAATTAAAAACTAGGTCACCTGGCTGAATGAGCCGTATGAGTCCCTCATGGTGGGTCACCTTGTCTTTCCAGCTCTTTGTATTATTAGCAGCATCTGCTAGTTTCTTCATCACCTCCTGCTCAGACAAAACATACAAACCCATCATGAGTTGTGTCTGGCTGTGCACCAAGGTATATTTGTGATCTTATTGTGAGATCTTCAAATCACTTGCTTTTAAATGTGTCACGATGTTGCTACAAATTAAAAGGCTGGGCCCAAGCTTTGGATTGCTCTCCCATATCATGTGAGGTCTGCTCCTTCATTGGACATTTTTAAATCTACTCTGAAAACACATTTTTATTCTGTAGTCCTTGTTGTTTTTTATAGTGCAGTCCTGCTATGCACTATGTACAGCACTTTGGATCAATATTGTGTTAAAAGTGCTTTATAAAATAAAGGTTGTTGTTGTGATGAGAAGTAGCAATATAAAAGAGTGGTTACATTGCACCAATTCAGCCATTAGATGGCAATCTACACAGGAAAATCTTTGAAAGCGAGAACGATCGCAACTCGAGTATAATTAGCCTGCGGCTCTATTATTCTAGTGTCCTACCTCATATTGCTCCAGAGCCCCCAGTCTGTCCGCCTCGAGCTGCTGCAGCTGCTGCATGGCAGACTCCAAAGCGCTTTCCTTTGCCAGCCGTTCTCGTTCCAGCTCCTGCTTCTCTGCTTGTGTCTGAGAAATGGTCTGCTGTTGATACAGGTGTATCTGTTCCAGCTCTGCACGCTTGGATACCTCCTCTTCCAACAGCCTGCAGCAGACATAGATACACATGATCACATTTTAAAAAAACATTTCATTTTCAAATGCTATTTGTAGCTTTTTAGATCTTAATTAGACAACCAGAAGGCAAACTGAAAAGTGGCGGGAGGAAGTGGTAAATCCTTGTCGCAAGCTCTTGCGTTACTGCTGTGCCAAAAAAAGTATACATTCTAAACATTTGTCATACTGTATTAGTGAAATAATACTACTCAAATACACTCTTATACTTGTACTGGCAGTGCTGGGGTTACACATTATCAGTTACGTAATCAGAATATGCATTACTTTTAATTTAACAAATCTGAGTTGCTTTGTCAAAATTTGAGTTACTGTCTTCCCGTTTATTGACTGACAACTCTCCAGTCCCCAATATTGTTGTGAGAAATCGAGAGTAAGTGCAGAGGCGTTGTTACTGAAAGTTCTGAGCATGCACTTTCTCATCTGACTTGCACAAAAACAGATTCAGTATTCCTTGAAATTAATACAAATAGTGAAATGCAAACTCAGAATACCTACAATAATTAAATGTTAAATGACACAAATATAAAAATCTGCTTTTACTGCTGATCTTCGATGATCCAATTCAACCATAAGCAAAAATTACTTTAGATAAACACATTTAAACACACATAAATCATGTTTTTATTGTTGAAGTAAGAGTGTTGTTGTGCTATGTCGCAATTTGACTGTTTGTACTACACCCTGAACGTATGTACTCTTTTTGTGTGTAGCAAAAGGGTAGACACGCTCTAAGACATACTATCGTGTCATTAAATTGTGTCTTTTGGACAGACTGATCTCATGAAATGGCGTATGTATGACACGCCAATTTGTATTTCCATTTTTGGCGTACTATCAACACGCATAATTGCTTTTCAGCATGCTTATGAACGCCGTTGACTCAACGTTATTACTATACATATAAATATATGACCTACCCCACCCCCGTCCCTAAACCTACCCGTCACTAATAGCATTTATGAGTGTTCCCCTACCATCCTTGGAAAAAAATATATGGCTCTCCAGATGTAGATCTACATTTTGTTTCGTTTCGCTCTGACATTTGACGGAGTGTACATACACGCGGAATCACTCGGACATTAATGGCGTAGATATACACGCATACACGCTGATAGCTCAAAATGCGTATAGATAACACGCCACTTGACTTGAATGTGGCGTGTATGTTTACGCAAAAGTCATGATGTCATGTTGCTTTTGGAAGGCGTTCTGTTGCATAGTTACACACATCTTGTCACATACCTGGCCTGTAAATCATCTGGTCACAGTTAAATTCCTCCACATTTAATTTCATTTAATTTTCTACAGTATTGGAGAGAAAAGAAGTGCCATATTGTTCTGCCAGTTGTGGAGAACTCTCCTCATGTGTTTGCTTTACAATTAAAATTTTAGCCAAATGGATCTTTAGAAAAGTCCACATTGATGTTGCAGATGAATATAACACAGCTAACGTTAAATAACAAACCTGTACAGTTACAGATGTGAAGTAAATACATTTAAAAAGCATTTTTACTGTATATAAACTCATGTGACCTAAAATAGACTGTATAAAGCAAGCATGTACACATTGAATTGCATATATTTTAAACCGAATGGCCTTTGCGAGCCAAGATGTGTGGCCATATAAATGAGGGGAATTCACACACGGTTAATAGTGCAGATTGTGTCAGTTTGGGTAAGTGATGAGCTTGCGATGGGTCAGCACAAACACAGGAAGAGAGATGGCTTTCGTGGGGTGAGACTGGGAACAGGAACTGCAGACTTGAACAGACATCATGTGTTTGTGACGCTACTGCAACTTCCCACCTTACAAGGAAATGGACACCCCTTTGTAGCCAACCACATGACCTTCATGCCTCAACTGTGTGTCTATGGTATAATAATATGTTTCTTCGGAACTACTGAGCAGATCAAACCACAGCTTATTCTAATAAATAGGCTAGGAAGACACAGATTCTCTTTACTTAAGGATAGTTACAAAGTATTATGTTGAAAATCTTAGTCTCCTATCAACTATTTTTGAATAGGCTAATTAATGGTATGTTATTTTGGATGTACTGTATTTCTTCAACTATATTGCTGAAATAGAGCACCAAAATGGTCAGAAACGGCCCTGACTTTATACATATTTACCTGGCCTGTAGTTTTCGGACAGTTTCCTCATCCTGTCTGGCCTGTCTTTCGTCCTCTAGTGCCTCTTCTAAGCGGTGGTACATGCTCTCCAGCTCACGTACGCGCTGCAGATACTGCTCTAACTCACTGGACTTTTGAGCCACCTGTTCCTCCATTTCTTGCCGCACCTAAAACACACAAAATAATTGTAAAAATCCCATAAGACACTATTTAAATAACGTTTTAATTCTTGAAACAACACTGGACCCCACTGACTTTCATTGGACAAAAACTTTTTTTCAAAATTTCCACTTTTGTCTTCCACTTCCACAGAAGAAAGTAAAGTCATTCAGGGGTGCGTTTCCCGAAAGCATCGTTCGCCAACTATGGTCGCAAGTTCCGTCGTTACCAATAGAGTTCGATGGAAATTGCGACCAACTTGCGACTATAGTTGGCGAACGATGCTTTCGGGAAACGCACCCCAGGTTTGAAAACACATGATGATCATCAAATGATGACAAACTTCATTTTTAGATGAACTCTCCCTTTAAAAAATTCCATAAGATCTAATTTATCAGTTCAGAGAGAATGAGACTGATTATTTCTTTATTTTTATGTGTGTGTAACTGTGTGCACATTTTGTGCTTCCACATTTCCAGTTATAATAGTAGAAAGCAGAACATATGCTGCAGCGTACTTCCTGTAATAATCAAACGAGGCTCCGTGGAGCTGAAGTAATGAACGCTATTGGTCAAATTAACATCTCTAGGTGCATGACTTCAAAACCATAGAAGAATCAATCAGGTAAACAGAGAAAAAAAGTACCATTTTTTCTTTCTCCATTTCCACCCGGTAGAGATCCTGCAGCTCGTTCTGGATCTGCAGACGTCTGTGTTCCTCTTCTGTTGCATTGGCTGCAGCCTCCTCCAGTTTCTGTGCAACGGAAACACTTCATTTGTAAATACAACAGATACACGTGCTGAACTGGATATTTAGAGTTGGCTATTAAAAGGAGGAAACAATCAACTTCTCTTCATTGGATCATAATACCACTACCCAGAATGCAAGTGGTCAGAGATAGGCAGTACCATCTGGATTAGGGCCAGTGCAAACTTAAGCACAGCAGGATCTAACCAAACCAAACACAAATAAACCACAGAACCACTAAAACTGACACATCCACACCTATAACTCTTGAGCACAATGTTGTAAAAGCCAGAATACTTTTTTTTTTTTCTAGTTAAATATAAACAGCAACAATATCCTCCATTTACACAGCTGACCACAGTCTCTCCCCTCAATCACTGTCTATATGGTTGTGCTCAGATGGCAGGTCAGTGTGAGATCCCAGGTGGCCGTGCTGAGTGACAGGGCAGGTATTGTTCAGGGTTTGGAACGGCCCTCTCTAGCTCTCTCCCCAGGCCCCTATTGTCCTGCCATGTATAAGAGGACAGGGGGAGAGGCGCTGACACATCAATGCTGGACTGTTCTCCATTCAGACAACAGTTCAGACACAACTGGACTAGACAATGAGAACTTGTCATCACTGTAAATTAAATGATTGTTTCCACTTAACACTGCATTTACTGTGCCACTGGTTTTCTATCAGAGAATATGCGAGTATTGCGTCTAATATACTGTAATCAGCTGTTAGTTTTTTCTTCTGCTGAACACAAAAGAAAGAATTTTGAAGAATGTTGGTGATTATTACAGTTGATGGACCCAATTAAGTTCCATCATTTTTTTCTCATACTATGGAAGTCAATGGGAATTATCAACTGTTAGGTAACACATATTATTCACATCATCTCCTTTGGTGTTCTGCAGAAGAAGAAAAATGAATACAAGTTTGGAACAACTTGAGGGTGAGTAAATGTTGACAGAATTTTCATTTTTATACATTAAATGCTTAAACTGAAAGCATGCAGGTTAATTAATACATACATAAAACACTGTTTACATTTTAATTTCTCTGTGTTTATAGACTAAGTAAACCAATAATTAATATAGAATAATTTCTATTTAAACATAATTTAAATTTTCTATTTACAAAACATGTTTAAACAGTTTAAAATACTTTTTAATACTTGTGTTTTTCATATATATATATATATTTATATATATATATATATATATAATGATGAAAAAACTTTTGTCAAGTAAATGTTTGAATGTTTTTAAATAGTTTATAGTGGTTTGTGTGTATACAGTAGCTAGTCAAGTCTAAATTATTGATTTATTTTTGTATGCCAAAAGATTAATTTAGTATTGCTTAAAGTCTATAAACAAATTTCTATACTGCACATTACTCAACATTTAAAATGCTCACCAATGAAATCTCAGTCTTGGTTGATTAGTCGGTGTGTTAAATCTGTTCAGGGTCATGCTTATCTTATAGATTTTAATCCACTTGCTGACGATAAAACTCACTGCGGATAAGTCTGGCTAAACCCTTATTTAACAATATTAAATCACTCAACCAGAAAAGATAATTAGGATAACGAGAAATGGGATGAAAGAAGGTTCTCACACATACATACTAAACTCACTTCTTTGCTCAATCCACATTTCTCTATAGGGTGTGAAACCACACACTCTAAAGCTAATCTGATTTCAGCTTTCAGTACAGTCTGTTTAGGATTAAACAACTTCTGCTGCAAGTTTCTGTAGAGGGCCTGAATAGGGAAGGTGGTACTTGAAATCAAAGAAAAGGGATTCAGTGACATCAAAATTCATGAATAGCAGAGAGAGAGAGATTACAAAGAACCACCGTGGGTTCCTGGGGAAACATTTCGTCATGAATGGTCAGTCGCTAAAGACAAAGTTCCTGTTTCACTCATAGTTCACTCATTTCAATTGAACAGTTTTGTTCGCAATCCCTACAACACTTTATCTTTTCATTTTAAATGCAAAATGTTTTTGCCATTCCATGCATGACTAAATACAGGTTTTTCAAGTCTCATAGTTGTACTAAAATTTTCCAGAGATGGTGATATTTTGCAAGGATTGTAATAAAAATAGAAATTAAATTTAAAATGTTGAAGGAACAAAACATGCAATTTCCAGTAAAAGGTCTGAGAGACATTTGTTTGTGAGTTGTAAGCTCAGCAACTGTTGATGTAGAACATTACAGACCTTCCTCATGGCCTCCAGCTCTCTCTGTTTGTTCTCATTGGCCGTCTGCAGCTCTCTCATCCTCAGCTCAAGTTCTTCCTGCTCAGCCTGTTGTTTCTGTCGTAACTCTCGCCGCTTCTGCCGTGCCTCGTGGTGTGGAGCCGGACGTCCGACCTTCAGGAGTGTGATACAAGTCTGAATGGCTGAGTGGGCATAAATGACAGAAATGATTCAATATCTCAATATTAACTAGATAACTCTCACAAAAATGTGATATACTAACCTGACAATGGTGAATAACAATAAAGGATAATGAAACAATATAAACAGTATGCACTCCAGTACACTTTTCTCAGACCTACTCATTCTTTATTAGAGTATTTACCACATTTTAGAACATTAGTAAAGTATTCAAAACTACAGTACCACTACACTACCGCAAGGATTAATAACATTTCTCAAAAGTCAAAAAAAAAAAAAAAATGTCCTGTTACAAAAGATTTTGGTATCAAATAAATGTTGTTCTTTTAAACTTTCTATTCTAAGAATCGTGAAATTTTCACAAAACTATTAAGCAGCATAACTGTTTAAAGCACCAATTTGAGCATCAAATCATCCTAACTGACACAACTATAATTTTAAGGCTGGGCAACGATTAATTGCATCCAAAAAAAAAAGTTTGTTTCCTTAATATTTGTGTGCGTAGTGTGTAACTATTTTGTATATATAAATACACACACATGCATGTATATATTTAAGAAAAATGTGTTCTTAATATATCAAATATTTATGTTTATACATAATATTAATTATGTATAAATATATATAAAGTATATACATGCAAATATTTCTTAAATATAGACATGCATGTGTGTGTAATTATGTATACAAAATAGTTATACACACTACGCACACAAATATTACATAAACACAAACTTTTATTGTGGATACGATTAATCGCGATTAATCGTTGCCCAGCCCTGCTGCATTAATTGCGTCTGAAAACAGCGGCAAGTATGACGAGAATGACGAGAAGCTGTAAGGAAAGGGTGTGTGGAAAGCCCTTATATGGAGATGGTCTGGTTGTGTTTTATCTAAACCACTGACTACCCTCGGACACACTGTTGCTCATTTAGAGTACTCCAAATTCAATAACATCAGAACGATTTTAAGAACAGATTAATGTGTGTACGAACGTGTTGTTCTCCTGTGTGCACAAATACGAAATAATCCACGCAATTATTAGTGAATGTGACCCAATATGACCAAACTTTTGATTGGATATTTCATATCTCACCTTGAATCCACTCTTGTTTTTTCTTCTTATCGGAGGCGCTGATTTCAAAGCTTTTGTCAGAGCACTTAACGTAGAAAAGGCATTTTTTGCCCTCCTTATCGGGTAAGGACTGCAGAGGAATGCATGAGGTCATCACAAGAAGAGGAAAAGGAAATGCGTCCATGAGAATGATGCCACCATAACAATTGCAGACAGATTTCACTTATAGTAAAACCCAAGCTGAGATCACAACGTTTACAATAAATCATTGCAGAAAAGCGTTCTTGCCTCAACACAACAGTTTCCATCTAGTAGTATGTCTCCTTTCTTCTCTGTAAGATCTTCACTGGCATAGTATGAAATTACACTGGGCTTCAACAGGAACCACCGCTCGGTCCAGTTCTTCCTTTTGTGGCCCTTTTTCATCATGTAACCCTGTAACAGGTAAAGGGAATAGGTCACATTGCAGTTGGTGGAGCCAACAGCTGGAAACAACAGTGAGTCCTGCTCCTCAAATTATCTATGAGTCACTCTGCATCACTGCTGCAAGTGCTAAATGGACCAAAAAGTCTGGATAGCCATGCTGACTCACATGCTCTATTTTTTTCTAAGGCGTCTTTTACACTGAATGCACATTTCAAGCCATGAAAGTATCACGTCCTGTTTAAGAATCAGTTTCCTATGACTTAGTTAATCTCTACCTTTCCTGACTGTGTCTGCACAGCTGGCCTTGGCACCAATCTTTCTCTCATTCACAGTCAAAGCAGAAAACAACATTGATGCAAGTGTGCTTTGTTCACACTGCCCTCAGATCTACAAAACATTCAGACATCAAAACACAGGCAACTGATTTAATGGCTGTTAGCCAGACGCCAATATACTAAAGGCCATTTTTAACAGTCAGGCTACACTCTGTTAAGACATTAACATTCCAGGTATGACTTACATTCTTAACCATTAGGAAATTAAATTGTAACAGGTTTGGCAACAGCCACCACAGTGAAACAATGATTATAACAAACCAGATTTTCCATGTTTATTCAAAATGACTTCATGAGATGAACTGTACATTTTTGCATAGCAAATTAATTAACTGTTAATAGTTTACCTTCTAAGCAAAATTTTGACTATACTTAATAAAAAAAATGGATATACACTATCATTCAAACTGATGCAGTAAATTGATCAAAAGTGACAGTAAAGACACAAGATTTTTTTTTAAAAAACAAAAATGAATAAATAGAAATAACAATCCTGGAAAAATATATATCATGGTTTCCAAAAAAAAAATATATATATATATATATTAAGCAACGCAACGGTTTTCAACAATAATAACAAATAGAACTGTTTATTGAACACTAAATCAGCATATTAGAATGATTTCCAAAGGATTGTGACACTGAAGACTATGTAATGGCTGCTGCAATTGCCTATCACAGGAATAAATTACAATTTTAAATAGAAAACAGTTGTTTTAAATTGTAATAAAATGTCACAATATTACTGTTTTTAATGTGTCCATCAAACATTCAGAGGGTATGAGCACAACTGTCTATATAATAATTAAATATAATAATTAAATTATTTTGGGTCCAAAATTAACACCTGCCAAATAAGACGAAAATTGAATGGTAACTTTATTAGGAAAGATGGGATTATATATCAAATTATAAATATCTAATATATGATCGAATGACAACGTGATGCAAAACAAAGTAGAGAAACTTGTCTCCAAACTACTTTTACTTCAGTGAAAATTGTATTTAAAATGTTTTAAATTTTTCAGCTCATAACATTTTTGTCAAAAATATGAAAGGGAAAAATCAGCCAAATAATACCATTTTCATAGCCTGATAGCCAATTAGAAATATTTATGGCCAGCAGATTTTCTCAATACTAAGGCCAACGGAAATTATGGCAAAAGGTACATTTTGGACCCTGTATGTATGTGTAATCTGTATAGAGTTTGCATTATACTGGAGCCATACTCCTTCTTACCTGTTTGAGCACATCCAGAATAAGTTCCTGGAACACTTCATTAATGCCCATGGAGAGGGTCTGGCGGTCCATGCCCTTACTGAAGTGACCCATACCCACCAACTCGATCATCTCCCACACGATCAGACACTGGTGCTTGCTGCTCAGCTGGAGCTTGTACTCTTCAAATTTTTCTTCGATCCAGCTGCCACCCATGGTATCCGTTAGCTTACGAAGGAAGTACTCTATCTGAGAACAAACACATAATTATATCCATACTTGTTTTAATAATTAACGGAAAGGGATAAGGTAAGGAAACGGAAAGGTATTTTTGTGAGCCTAAAACAAATGCACATTTCTTAGTAAGATGATAGTTTTTCGTGTGCAACATAGCTATTCTGCTGCACTAATTATGAATTTGAGTTTTTGAGTTTTCTTTGGCACATTAAGTAATTGTATTTGTACAACTAAGAAAGGTATAATGATATTGATATAGTTCCCTCTCTATTAAAATATCACAGATTTCACACTGATGTAAAATTTCCTTCTTACAGACTGATCACAACCATAACAAGAATGAGAGAACCTAACAGAAGTTTATAAAACAGAAAAGTATATTTTATTTTATTTATTCATTTTTCCATTAAAATATCATGGGTGATTAAAAATACACTATTAATCATGAAATGAGGTTGGAAAAAGGTTGTTCTCTTTCCAGGGTTCCCAAAAACATACAGGAATATTGAGGAATCATGTCAGGATTAAAAAGTCAGGAAAATGGATAAAATATTTGAATTGTTAAAATTGTTGAATACAAATTGTTGTTAAACACTAAAATATTTTGTCAGAACCCAACTGCTCTTTGTGTGAAATTAAATAATTATTTATAAAAATCTTTCTCTAGTGATCGACTCAAAAAGTCATGAAAATAATTTGTCAAAAGGTGTGGAAACCCTGTTTTCAGACAATCATATGTCCATTTTCAGTATGCAGATCTCCGCATCTACATTTCCTAAATAGAAATCTCATGGACATTTAGTAGCACCCGTATATCGCATGTAAGTTTACATCATTTTGCAAGTGATTTTACCAAGCTGTCTGGTTCTTTCTTGTAACATTTTGTTTCAGAACTTAGCAAAAAATATAGTTATCATTCTCACCTCCTCAGCGACCATGACCAACGGATATTTATCCTCAGACAGGAAGTTGAAAATGCACCAAATCTTAAATGCATCATCATCTGAGATAAGAAGGTGGTTTCTGTTTAGGTTTTTTCTGGCACACAGTGTCCAACACAACATGTTAAAATCCATTCGGTCAAAGTTGTCCTGGACCTGCAGGGGGAAAAAAGTCATCATGAGACCTTGTGGTACTGAAAATGAAAAAATAATAATAATGGGCAGAATAAAGTGTTAGATGGGTTCAACTCTAAGCAGATTTGTTATACAGTTCAGATGAACAAAATGTCCTGAATCTGGTTTACAAGTGCAAAGAAGGCCTGAAACCTATTCAAAGCACACACAACACTGCAAATAAGACATGTTTTCCCCTCAGTACTTAACTAGAGTTCCCATGGATACTTTTGGAGAATTCTGGGCACAGTTTGCAACCAGTGCCCATCTGAATAGTGAATCTGAAACATTCTGTTTGAAAAACTCCAAAACATTTTAGCAAAGCAAGCTTTGGGGCCGTTAACACGGCAGCGTTTTCAACTAAAAACCATACGCGTTTCGGCCATTCATTTACATGACGACAGCATTTTGGCGGCCTGAAAACACAAACTTTTGAAAATGTGTTACAAAGTGCAAGTTTTTGAAAACAATGGTGTTATAGAGTGGTGCAAGTATGATGTCAGAACCCTTCATTCTAATTCGCCGGTGGTTCCTTCATATCTAAATAAAGACAAATGCTCTCAATAACAAATGCGGAACAGTCAGTTCATAGTGTAAAACCCAGTTCTAGTCCAGGACAACTGGAAGCTGTAAGAGACTGGAAAATGCTGGCTGATTTTTATCAACGGCTTATTTTTCTACCTGAGATTGCCACCACTAACCTACGACCAGATATTGTTTTGCAGTCTTGATCAGCACACATTGTTCAACTGATAGAGTTTACAGTGCCATGGGAGGATGCGGTAGATGAGGCATATGAGAGGAAGAAACTTCGGTATGCTCATCTGGCCACTGAAGCAGGACAGCGAGGATGGAGATTCCAGGTTTATCCAGTGGAAGTGGGTTGTCGAGGTTTTGTGGCACACTCTACAACCCGGTTCCTCAGAGGCGTCGGATTCAGTGGCCAAGAGTTGCGTCGCACAGTAAAGAACTTATCTGAAGCAACAGAGAGGAACAGCAACTGGCTGTGGTTGAGACGGAAATATTCTAGCTTGCTGTGTACAGGCCGCCACGCTACGGGTTTGTAGAATTCTTGAACAACTCATAGAGTCTGTTGGTTTATTTGTATAGTTTCATTACATTTATTACATTCCTGTGTATATTGCGTGAATGAGGGATGGTGTTTGGGCAGATAATGTGTTTTGCGGTAGGTAGTATGCCATATGGAACCGTTGCCACTAAACCTACTTTAACGAAGAGGGTGGGGCTCGACAGCCTTAGTCAAATGGGTTGGCGTGTATGGTTGGGTTGCAGAGAGATTGTGGGATTGTGGTTAGGTCACATGTGAACTACGAGGATGGATGTAAAGGTCAGTAAGCTGGGCTGAGTTGAGTGAAGGACGGAGGGGGACGCCAGAGTTACTGTCAAGCCCTCTTAAGGTGTCGTGGGCTAGTCAACGAAACACTGAGGATGGAAGGTGCCCACTTGAAGGCCATAGAAATGTCCCCTACTCGGCTCAATCCAGACGGTTGTGGTGCTGGTCCACTGAGGAGACCACACAATAGTTGCAGCCGTCGTGTGTGCTAACGCACCAAGTACACTGCAGCCGTTAACGCCGGACAGAAGGAGATTCACATCACCATATGAAAGAAGCGTAAATGGGTGGAGAAGCATAGTTTACTGTAAAGCTACGTCTTAGTTGGTGCTTATCTTGGCGAAAGCCGAGTACAAATCAGCATGAAGTTTTAACATCTACTCTCGTGTAATGGAAATTATGTGTTAATGACCTCAAGGCTAAACGTTTGGGAAAAAAAACTCCATTTGCACCAAAATGCAGCAGCTAGAGTTCCTACTAGAAGCAGGAAGTATGACCACATTAGCCAAGTTGTGTCAGCACGGCACCCTACAACACATCTCATTCATTTTAACATCTAGCTAATTACTTACAAAGCACTAAATGGTTTAGCTCAGTACTTGAGCAAGCTCTTAACACATTATAGTCCTTTCTATATAACGTCTATTGTGATCTCAAAATTGTGGCAAGTTGATACCCAGAATATGATCAACTGCAGGTGGTGGATCCTTTTTGCTATTTAGCACCCAAACTCTGCAATAGTCTTCCTATCCTTGTTCAGGAAGCAGAAACACTCTGTCGGTGTAAATCTAAACTAAAAACACATCTCTTTACCATGGCTTACACATAACACATGATACATTGTATTATTCAAAGGCTGCATAAATTAGGTGCTTCAAAATGCATGTTTTCGCAATGTGTGTGTAATTTATGCTGTAGAACACAATGACAAAATATGGTCAAGTTATGTTTACAACACAGGTTTATTTTACACAAAAAACATTATAAGACACCAGAAAAAAACCTTGAAGGAACCAGAGGTGAATTAGATGTCCAGGTTCTGATGTCAAACCTGCACTATTGTCTCTGTGACATGTAAACTACGAAAACATCAAAAGTCATGTCATAAACTGACAAACTTAATGAAACAAAAGTAGTAACGCCTTTAAATGATAGGGCACAATTCAATTTATAAAGCACTAAATGTGTATTGAACACAAGTCTGACAAAAGCTAATGAAAGCTAGTCTACTCTGGATTATTACAGTCATTATTCAATACAAACCTACAACATATTAATAAAACCTATATACATTATTGACAAAGAATAAGAAAAGATAAAATACAAATAATTGAAAAGAAATAACCTGGGGTGCGTATTCCAAAACCATGATTAGCCAACTTTGGTAGCAGGTTTCGTTGAACTCTATTGGTAACTATGTAACTTGAGTTGGCTTTGGAAAACCCCAGATCAGCAGCACAATAACAACTCAACAAATATCTACAAAATTTTAACAGTGGTTGTTCGCAAATGTTTTTATGTTTGTTTTTTTTTAAATATTGTGTGTAAATTGATTATCTTTTTAGCTTCAAAGGAAGAAAATATATTCAGCTGAATGGAATTTAAAAAATGCAAATGTTTCCAACAAAAGAGAGACCAGACAACTCCCATTAAACACTGTGATCCACTGTAAACTCAAGCGCCGTCTCAGTTGCTGTGGTGTAATTCTGTTTGTTTTGAAATGGCAGCTCTTCTTTACTAATATATGTGCCAGATTTGATCCCTCGCTTCCACGCACACCTCCCATCGCGCCCCTGGTTTCTCCGGGAACCTTACAATAGGGGCCTTGTAGAGACCTGAGAGGCCAGTGGAGCCTCTGTTCTTCTCCAGATGAAGCTGTTCATTTGTATTCAGTGGAGCTTGGGCTCCATCACATTCATAAATAGACTTTATCACGCCTGTGAATAACTGCTTTATGGTTTCTCTGACTGTATAAAGTGTTTGGGATGAGCAAGATGCTGAAAACTAGCCAATGCAATCAGTGAATATTTCTAACTATAGACGAATTGCATGTATTTGACCTGTAATAAGGGTACAAACTGAATTTTGTGAGCTGGAAGTTCACAAAACAGTGTCAACTAACTTCAACAACTATGGACATCAATATAACAAAGAAGTAAGGAATAAAAACCAATTGCACGTACATGATTTCATAGCTACTGGAATGGACATACAGTATTAATTTTACTTCAAAGTATTTTATTATGTGAGGTGAAAGACAGAGTAATATAAAATAGATTAAACTAGCACATGTAGAGAATCAATTGCCATGGGACAATGGTCAATTATACACTTTAGTGGATCTCCAAAGCTACATTTCATTTTCAAAAAAAAAACAAACATTACGATGTAAAGTATATTTAAATGGCTGTGGTCTATTTGTTGTTCCGCTTAATATTTTTTCTGAATAACAAATTTCAAAAGCATTTATTTGTAACAATCTTTTTAAAATCATTATTGCTGAAAAAAGTATTACTTTTTTATTAATATTACTAAATCCCAAACTTTTGAAAGGTAGCATATGTTTCCTGTCAGTTGGTTTTTGTGTATCATCTACCGCGGTTTTTGAGTATCATCTAACCATCATCTCAAGTAAAACATAGTTGAGAAACAAACATATTTTGAACTCTACACATATTGTGGCCACAGCATGTTATACAGGAACACAACCACACTACGTATTAGACGAAGTGGGTCACACAGCACTAGCCCATTTTGATATAACGTCAATCTATTTTGGTCTTGTGTTGGTTTGCGCTCTTTTGTTCCTCATTTGACATCATAACATTTCACAGACAATGCATTTCTGGAATCAAAAGAGCTGAAAGGCTATGAAAGATGTGGGGCATAATTTACCCCAAACAAAATCACACGATCATACATAGTCTTGCAAATAGACTTAAGATGTGTGACTAAGCTGTTTGTGTACTGACAGAAGGCCATGACTGTGAGTGTAGTATGTGAATGTATGAGTGTAAAACTGTGTGAAGCACTGTAACTTGTTTTCTCCCACTGACCACAAGTTAAATGACTTGGATGAAAATCAAAATGGAATGCAAGGAAAGGGGAAAGGCGGGTCTCTTTGCAGCAGGGTGGAGTGAGTGTTTGGTCAGTCATACAACTATACAATTAGAGGCAGAAGTGTGACCAGAGAAAGCTGACAATATGTGGCTAGTGATGTAAATGCCCCAAAGTTTGTTTAACATGAGACCTCAGGTCAACATAAATAGGCAAAGGGTATAATTTGCCTTTCCGCCGTAGGAATTTTAGGCATTAAAATTCAATGTGGCTTATATGATATCTTTTTTCAACAACAAATCTTGCCTAAAGAGCAGAATTAAACTGCTTTGTGGTGCATTGAGAAATCTGTTCCCTCCCTCTGTTTCCCTTTTGCATAAGAAAATGAGAAATTACAAAGTAATTCTTCCATGATACTTTCAACATCATTTCTCTTGCAAAATGAAACACAATTCTCATGCCTTTTATTACTGTATCTAACATTTACTCTAAATAGTTCTAAATGCAATTGTTTTAGTCAAATTGAGGTAAGTGTTCCATGAAGAGGACACATTTTCACATAAAAAATGAACAAAAGAATTACAGAATTTATGATAACGAAAACCGCACGCCGTTTGTAATAAGAATGGCCCTCAAAAGGATTATTTGTCAGTACAGGCAACATATATTTTATGTTGGAATTCTCTGCCCTCTGAGATTAGGAATGCAGAATCCCTGAAAGGAGTAGTTCACTTTTAAAAAAACTTTTGCTGATAATTTACTCACCCCCATGTCATCCAAGATGTCCACGTCTTTCTTTCTTCAGTCGAAAAGAAATTAAGTTTTTTGATGAGAACATTCCAGGATTTTCTCCATATAATGGACTTCATTGGGAACCAAATGGTACAAGGTCCAAATGAGAGTTTCAGTGCAGCTTCAAAGGGCTTTAAACGACACCAGACGATGAATAAGGGTCTTATCTAGGACCCTCGAGTCATGACTCGAAAAAAGATTTGTTCATTTTGATGAATGAGTTCGAACAGGAGAGTCATGAACAGAGCAAGAGAACAGAGCAAGGCTAGCATTTGTGCTTATAAAACTTATAAAACTTTTTTTATTTATTTATTTCTTAAATGACTGATCGTTTTGCTAGATAAGACCCTTATTCAACGTCTGATGTCGTTTAAAGCCCTTTGAAGCTGCAATGAAACTCTCATTTGGACCTTGAACCGTTTGGTTCCCATTGAAGTCCATTATATGGAGAAAATCCTGGAATGTTTTCATCAAAAACCTTAATTTTCTTTTCGACTGAATTCAGCATCAGCAAAGTTTTTTTTAAAGTGAACTACTCCTTTAACGGTTTTAAAACTTAGTTTTTTGGGGTGGCTTTTATGTGATTCGTGTGATTACTTTGTTATTATATTAGCTTTTTGTTTTTATTGCTTGTTTAGTTTTTATTGCCTGGACTGTTATGTGTATCTGTTTAATTTCATTATTTTTATGTAAAGTGCTTTGAGATGCTACTTTTTAAAGGCACTATATCAAATAAAGTTTATTATCATTATTTATCTAGAGAAAAACTAAGATCTAAAATGTCCAAAATGTGGGAAATCCAGACATTTTTGTCAAGATCATTTTTTCCACTCAGTGATGGCCCACAATCCTTAAATCTCTGGAAAATGAAAGAAGTGCTCACCTTGTCCAGAATGAATCTGTTCAGGTAGGGCATGTATCCCTGATTGGAAACAGGACCTTCATCATCATCTCTAAAGTGTTCCTCCAGAGCTACAGGATCATGAGGGATCTTCATCACTGTGCAGAGGTTATGGGAAAGCACCTGCAAGGCAACACTGAGATTAACACCACAACATCCAATAAAAATTCAATAATGGAAATGTATATTCAATAATAATTATCTAAATCAGTGCTCAGACACTTATGAAGAAGGACTAGTGTTTTTTTTTTTTTTTTTTTTTAGACGTCATTGTGTATTTTTGGGAGAACATTTTCATGTGTTGGAAAGAATGTTGATATAATTACTTAATTAATTTGAAAATATTTTAAATATTGGATAAAGTTTTAGAGGCCTGTAATAAAGTCAACGTTTTGGAAGCGATTAGAAAATAACTCAGTCTTTAAATAGTCAGGCTGCATTTGTATCTATTGCCGTCATCTGTAACGCACTGCAATTAAGTCAGACCTCAGAAACAGAAGTTTTGAAACAAACTAGGGTTTGAAATTCTAAAGACAACGTCACATGAAACATTGTTACATTTAATTCGCGCGTCCTTAAACACTAAGAATTTCCCGCACTGAGCTATTGAAACAAGTTACAGTCCAGTGCCCAAACTTAAAGAAACAAGACAGTTAATGCAAAGGCAAAAACAAACCTTTAACTGTGACTTGGACACTTTCCCACTTTTATCCACATCCAGCGCTGTGAAAGCATGCCATATTGCCTTGAGAAGTTCGTCCCTTAGTCCCATTTTCAGAGGTAGTGTTTCCCGACTACTGTCTGCTGTCGCTCTTGATGTGAACTGTTTTCTCATGAGGTTTGACAATAGAGCGGTCACATGACCTTAGGACTGGAACCACACAACTCGTAGTTAGAGCACCACTCAGCGATGAGCGCGTGCTGCTGAAAGACTTGTCAGGAATTTATGACATCAATCAGTAGGTACGGTGATAATTAACAATGTTTTTTGGTTTTTTTTTTACATAATACGTTTCTACATTTCCAAACATTTAAATGTGATATTCACGAAAGACAGTTGGGTTTGCCGGAGCGTTACAATAGAAACGGTAATCTGCCTGTTCTAGCGCCATCAGAATGTGAAGGTTTAATTACAAAAAGTTAACTGTTAAAGTTCAAATAAAGCAAACTAGTCGCGTTTAGGTGAAAACAGTTTATTAAAATGAACTTATTTACAGACAAAATGAAGTTTTGAGGATTAGCAAAACCAAAGTATCTAAACAGTACCCTATCAATGTAGTTTATGTAGCACATAAGTCAAAACTATACATTATTAACTAAAAAGACATAGGATGAACTGGACAGATTGTTTTAATGCTACAAAAATAGGGTTGGAGATTTGAATGGCATATGTAGATTTAAATCATTTGAGTCCAGTTTTAAGCATATTTGTCACATGGTTAAATTCAAGATTTGACAAGATTGAACAAAGCAAAGAAACAGATGAATGTAATTGCAAAAAAAAAAAAAAATTAATGATGATGTTTTGAAATATCGCTTGTTTGAAAGGATAAAATGATTTAAAAGTTACTTAAAGAAAAAACAAAAATCTTCCAACCCTACCAGGATACAGACGAACATGAATAGCAGCAGGCTTTCTGTGGCAAGCTCACCATTGCCTCCAAAGTGCTCATTTTAATGGCAATCTAACTCAACCCCCAAGTTCTGTGGCCCAACAGGCTTTTTTTCACAGGCAGTAAGGTGTGCACCTTAGGTGTGCACCTTGTGTGCAAATCTTCGATCTGGTACATTCACATATCAGGGCTCAATAGGGGCACACATCTCCAATTTGGTAAAGAGCACACTGCAGCTTTGAGAAAGCAAGTGCAGGGAGACCATTTTGACTCTTACCTATGGAACTTAAAGCAAGGATTAGGAAGACAGATCTATACTAAAAATGTGTCCATTATAAAGGCAATTCTGTCAAGAGATTTTGAAATGGCAAACCTAATAGATAAGGCAGATCTGCATTACATATTCAAAGGCTATTGCCAAAACAATGCAGAAGGACCCAAGCTTCAGTATAGACCATGGTACTTGTGTCAAACAGTGTAAGCACTATAAGTCACGGGACAGTCTGTGTCATCCTTCTGGCTATAGACAAAACTGTCTGTGTGCAGTGCACAATCTTTTCATAAGCACCACTGTAGTTCTCGCTCAGGATTGGTCATCTCCTTTGTCTGGAGTTCAACTCAGTAAATTGTGAGGCTAACAGAGCGGTTCATCTTCTTTCCGATGAGTCGAGAAGTTCTCGAGCTGGACTGGATTGTGGAACGTGTAAGAACGCGATCCGTGGACAGAACCCTCTCCTCTGCTGCAGCCTTTGCCATCTGAGCTTTCTTTAGCTCCCTGAGAAACAAACACCAAAAATGAATTCAATCCAAAGTAGAAGTTCTCACCAGTAGGATTTAGTATAACAAGTAAAAGACTTCTTAATGTCCAGAATTTGCCTTTTTAAATGAAATAATATAATCACATACTTCTGCAAAAGTGCGTTCTTGAATTTCTCAGCATTGAGCTCTACACGCAGCTGGTCAGCACTCATTCTGGAAGCAGTCAGAAGAACGGGATGTCTGACTAGGTCAGTGGTTGAGGGTCGCCGTGTTGGGTCAGGATGGATCATAAGCTGTCAGGAGGATATATACATTTTAATCAAACATTCAAGACCCCGTTCAAAAACATTTTTAAAAAAAATGTTACGGCACTACAGATTTTGTTTTTTAGAATTACTTACATTTAGGACTATTTTATAGAAGCAACCTTACCTTCAACAAGCTTAAAAATTCTTGAGAAAGCACTTGTGGAATATGTGGCAGAATGCCCTGTCGGATTTTGTGCCACTTTTCTCCATTGGTGGGAAGGGGCTCTGCTCCACAGGCACTGACTAAAGTCAGAGCAAGGGCAAATATGTCTGCTTTTTTCAGGTTACTGTAGTCCTGTGGGTAAGAACAGCTAAATTAGTACATGATATTTCACACAAGTTTGTGACCCTTCAGGAATTCTAAAGAATAATTAAAAAAAGAAAAGGGTGTACCTCCTGAAGAACTTCATTTGCCAAGTATCTGCTGTCACCTTCTTCAACTTGTGGATTGGTAACCGTTGTAACATGACCCAGATCACCTGAAACAGAAGAGATTGTTAAAATCTTGTCAACTTCATTAAGCAATCATCTAGGCATGTAATTTCAGCATTTTACCTATTTTGTATACCACACTTGTAGTGGGCCCATCTTCTTCATCTTCAAATTCCTCAACACTTGGAACAGGTTTGCGTGAAATGAATATATTGCCTGAAAAAGAAATCCAAAATTAAAGCATAATTAAATGAAATTTTAACAAAGCATCAACAAGATATTTTAAGCTAAACGGCTGTAATGATCAAATACATACTTGGCTTGATATCCATGTGAACAAGTGCTGTAGAGTGAATGTACTTCAGTCCACGAGAGACTTGCAGTAGCAGATCCTTCAACTCCAGCTCAGACAGGAAGTGTATGCGTCGATTGTTCTCAGCGATGACATCAGACAGGGTTCCACCATTGCAGTACTCATTCTGAATCAGCATGTGGTCATCTTCTGCCCAAGCAGAGTAATACCTCACAACATGGGGGTGCTGTCCAAGAACTGCATGTGCATATACCTCACGAAGTGCATTTTGCCTATTGGGACGGATAGAATTCACAGAAATAATTCGAAAACAATAAGAACCTCCATTCAATAAAGTCAGTGTTGTCGAAAACGCATTCATGAAGGTGCACTTACTCATCCACAGAGCCTGCCAGGGGCTTTTTAGAACGTTTGATTGCATAGATACACCCGTCCAACCGCTTGACGCATTTGAAAACAGAACCAAACTCCCCAGAGCCAATCTTCTCCAGCTCATGGAATTCAGATGCATATCTGGACATCATGTTATTCTCCATCATTGTGATCCTCTGTGGGGAAAACCAGTTTTTATTAGGGCAAAAAAAATACAGCAGTACTCATCTAACTAGATATTCAAGAGATTAAAGTAGGAATGCACCCAAAAAAAAAAAGCCATTTCGTGTTCTCGCCCAAGTGTTATTGTTAAAAATCCAGACTGAAACTGACCAGAAACGGTTACTTTAAAATCCAGTAAGAGGATCTTTGACAAAAAGACATCATGAAATAAAATTGACCCATTTACTTAGTAAGCGGACATTACATTACATCACTCTTGTGGTGAATCCATAACAAGAAAAAACTGTTCGTCACTGTAATCTATATTAAAATCTGAAAAAAAGAAAAAAAAAAAAAAACGTTCCTTCTCAGATGACTCCCCTCCAACCGTCAGTCAGCTATGAGCAAGGGATGGAGAGGAGGTGCGCTAAAGTAAAACCCCACTTTCTATACAATATTCCAGTTCACTTGGAAATACATCACAACACTGAAGTCGGTTGCAACTACCAGTTCACAGGGACTTTTAATTTAAAGGGATAGTTAACTTAGAAATTAATTTGATATGTTTTGGCTTACCTCAAGGGCATCCAAGATGTAGTTGTCTGTTTCCACAGTATTTTCAATTTTGATGTTTTTAGGTCAAACTGTTGTTGTCTATCAGTCATATAATGGAGATTTATGGGGCCCACCCTAGGTTCACCTCAAAAAGCATTCACAGAGAAGTCCAAATTAAACATGATTTAATGACTCGTAAAAGTACACATTGATGGCCTAAAACACGAAATGAGCGGGGTTTTTGTTTTTCCGGAAGTTTTACCTTTCACTGTGAAGATCTAAACATATTTAGATATACAGGAAATCGCAATGGAAGACGATTTCGATATATCTAAATATGTTTAGACCTTCACAGTGAAAGGTAAAACTTCCAAAATCTGTGTAAACAATAAGTGACGTAGACGTGCGAGAGATCACTTCCGGCGCTTGCGCAGACCGAAGCGCCCGCACCCTCAGTGTACTTGGACGCGACTGTGATCACAAGAGGTAAAAACGATAAAAATACTTTGTTTTCCCACACAAACTGCTTGTTTCGTGTCTTAGGCCATCAATGTGTACTTCCATTTATGAGCCATTAAATCATGTTTAATTTGGACTTCTCTGTGCATGCTCTTTGAGGTGAACCCAGGGTGGACCCCATAAATCTCCATTATATGACTGATGACAGACAAGAACGGTTTGACCCAAAAATATCAAAATTGAAATACTGTGGAAACAAAGACACCTACATCTTGGATGCCCATGAGGTAAGCTAAAACATATCAAATAAATTTCAAAGTGAACTATCCATTTAAAAATCAGTTTCAGTTCCTTTTGGTTTCTGCCTAAATGTATTTCTGTGCTTCAATCTATAAAAAGCAAAGAATTTAAGAGTACAACTCACAGCTACAATTAAGTATAAAAAAAATACCTTTGGGGGCGGAATCAGTTCCTCTTCTATTTCAGCATCACTTGCATCCATGTCCTCTCCGCAGGAGCTACGGAATGAAAAGACATTATTAGAACGCTAGGGGCAGCAGAGAGGCCTGACTAAGCACATGGCGTGTAGTTGGAGCGAACACGAGGAGCTGGTTCCTCTCCAACTTTTTGTCTTGTAACAGAATTAGTAAACGGATTTAACGAACGGCCCTGCAACCTGTGCCACACCTGTCCAGTATCAGCATAGTCTATCATTCTATTAAAACTACTTCACAGCAGTCAGCAACCTCCTGTAGGTTAACTCGATAAAAAAAAGAAGAAAAGATAGAAAAGAAATTTAAAGTGCATTATGATCAACATACTCATTCCAGTGTGACCGTTTCCTGTTGTTTCTTTGTAGTGTTGAGGACTGCACCAGAATGGAGTCCGGGGTGAAGGGGTTGATGTTTACTAAAGGTGTCTGGTTTCGTCTTCCGTCCAGACAGGCTTTGCTCGTTGAATCCACATTCTTAAACAAGGCGACTCTCCGGTTCGTCGACCCCATCGTCCTGGCCCTCGACAACAAGCTCTGTAGATGCAAAATTAATACTCGTTTTTAAAACGCATTTAAAGTTTTAAACCACATTCCCAAAACACAGTAAAATTCAAAACAAACCGACACAGTCAAAAAGAAAGAAAACAGGGAGGGGAAAGGAACACTGCACAGTTTTAAATGATGTAATGTGCTATTATCAATAGACTGATTCACTCAAGTGGTTACGCAACTTTGTACAGCAAGTCCAATATGTGTGTCACTAGGTGAACTCATCCACCTAGTAAAGGCTGGACTGCTTTTTCAAATCATAACTAGGTTAACGTTACTTTGCTTTTTGAATATTAACAATGGCAGAGGAGACATATTATACAAATGTAAACAACAAAATGTTCTCTTGCGTTATGTATTTTGAGTAGAACCAATGTTATATATTTAACATCGGTTCTACTCAAATACATAACGCAAGAGAACATTTTTCATGATTAAGGTAACATGAAAACAAACCTTTGGGGTGTGAGGGGTATCAAACAGACGGAGTTTTCTGAAGGTTTTATGGGGTGGTGTATCAGGACAGTCCGGGACAGGAGAGCTGGATCCTTCCATGTCATCATGAACGTAACTCCTCTCGGGTGAACTGTCGTAAGCCTGGGGACTTTTCCTTGGCGATGGAGAACCTTTCATGTAAAAAGTTTGTTTCGCGCGAGACGGTGAGCCAAATCCCTCCTCGTCCCAGGACTCGTCGTCGTCTCTGGTTCGGCTAAGCGGGCTGCTGCTGCCCAGGTCCTCCGGCCTCTTATCGCTGCTGCGCCGCACGGACACCGGGGAGTCCAGCTCCGTGAAGCCCGACTCGGCCCCGGTGCTATTGTTTGCGTCTTCGATGCTGTCCTCTTCGCCATCACTTGGCGAAAATTGCAACTTTTGGCGAACGGGTTTAATATTTGGAGACTTGCCGTGCCTCCGTGGGCCGAAACTCATCTTTCCAGGCAAATGTTCAGTTTATGTGAAAAGATCAAACTTAAAAACACACAACGCAAGTTGTGTAAGAGTATAACAACCAGCCCAAAACGGCTGGAAAATCAGGCAAATATTATGCAACTTAATTTAGATAAACATATCTAACAACACTGCTCGTGCAATGCAACAACCGGAACGCCGATGAACAGTCCCAAAAACGGCGATGCGATGTCCCAGGTGAAAACTGCTACAGATTGTCCGAAAAAATATCTCCTTTTGACGACTGATATCTCCGTGACAAGTCCAAACTAGTTCAGTTTAGACGCATATCGAAGCTGATAACGACGTTGAACTCGTATAAAACAAGCGTCCACGGAGGAGTTTCGACTGAAAAAATGGCTGCTCCACAAACTTCCAACTGATTTAGAAAGAACTAGAAAAAATAAATTCCTAAAAGTAACTACGCGATATTTAAGACGCCGAATTAGAAGGCAAACTTCTCAAAACATGTCAAAACACCTCAAATAGTATCTTTTAACACAATAATGTTTACAAAACTAGTTTGAATGGTGAGCTACTCCTCCCACCAACACGCGTGGTCAAAGCCTTCCCGCGACCGTTGGTCATGTGACGTAATATACTCCAATGAGCGACGACTTTCAAAGTTTAAAAGATAGGAGGTTCTGTAAGTGCTACGTCAGTAAGCCCCTCCCCTGAAATGCCCACTGACTGTGACCTCAATTTGGCGCGAATGCTCTTCTTTCATCTACGAAATGGTCTCGTTTGATCATGGAGTTGATCAGACGAATGTTTTAGTGAGCTTTCACTATGGCACATTGTCTTCCGTTCTAGGTGACACACAGGAACACGTTACATTAATAGCTTGGTATTATATTTGATTAAATTAACAATTTTTGTTAGTGTTTTTATGGTGGTGTAAATTAGCCACATGGTTTTGTTTTGATGCTTCTCCAGTTGCATTCACTGGCAATCAGTTAACAATAGCAATCACTTAAAAAGCCTGTTAGGCTAATGATGTTTTGCACACCATGTTATTGGGATTTTCCAGTATTGTTCTCAGATTATCAGGATTAACTCAGTACATAAAACCCCCAATCACAATACTGAAATTAGATACAGTACCATGTTTGGGTAGTCTCTAAAAATGTATATGGTAAATATGAAGTGAATTCCAACAGTTGTTTTGTTAAGTCTGTAAACATTTTACTGCATGATGTCAAAGAATACAATACAAATAAATACTTTTTTCATCAATATATTTGTAGACCTTTTCATAACAGTTTGCAAAAAAATAGCATAATCAAATATATACAGAAAAACTCTACTTTTAAAACAGTTATATACATATCCACACAAAAATATCTTCTTGATATATTGCATTCATGATGTCTGCATTACAAAAAACAATGATGCTTGACAGGTTTTCAATACCCAGACTTACACACACACACACACACACACACACCCTTGAGATGTTTAGTTCATTCTGTTATACAATGTGAGTTAATCGTCCATGCCAGGAGTTTCTCCTTGCTGTATTCTTGATGCTATTCTGATGGCTTCTTCTAGAGAGGGCTGATCACTGAGCTGATAGGGGGAAAAGTTGAAATTAAAATTTAATACAACTAAACTGTTTGCAATTGTAGCACAACTAATCATTTCAAAATTGTCCATCTTGCAATGCACAATGGCACCACCCACCAAACACAAAGTGACCCCTTTTCTAGAGAGTGACACATTGCCAGCTCTTTTGTTGGCAATAAAGGCTCATTAATCAGGAGTGAATGGAAAACCAGTCAACAAGGTTGATTGGACTAGGTTGGTCAGTTAGTTCTCCATTAGTGCAAAAAAGACAAGTGATACAATCACTAATCATAATTATTAGATGATTAAAAGCTGGAATCAGTGCTTCATTAAATAGTATTATTTAGAAGCCAGGATTAAAAAAAGAAAAAGATTATGGCCTGGTTCCACAGACAGGGCTTAGATTAAGCCAGGATTCAATTACGACATTAAGTAGCTTTTATAAATATGCCTTCGAAAAAAAAAAAACACTACTGGTGTGCATCTTGATACAAAAAAAAGGCATTGACATATTTTCAGATGAACATAAATAATAATTTAAAAAAAATACTCTAGCTTTGGTGTTTTTTTGTTTAAAAAAATATAATTTCTAATATAATACATAATATTAAATATTAAATACATTTGATCTGGCTTATCTTAAAATTACTTATATCATGCTGAGAAGCGTAGTGCATTTTATTTAAAATGCTTCCAAACATTAGACCTACAGAACAGTCCACTATACTAATTCGGTTGAGAGACGTACATCTTTAACACACATCCTAAAAACACTCTCAATGGAAAGGTTACAACCACCAACAAACAGTCTTTTGGAAATAATTGCATGTTCCCACCCTAAAAGTGGCTTAAAGGTTTACAGCATTAACTGGAGATTTTATTATTTATTAACAGGCAAAGTAAACACATGATTTAAGCTCTGTGACCACTCCTAACTTTGTGTGTAACGTAACACTGTCTGTGAGAGTGAGAGTGTCCATAATGCATGTGTATATGTTCTATACCTGCACAGCTATGTGTGTGCCGTTAGAGGTAGCCAGCAGCGTGACTGGGTGTGGTCTTGTGGAAACCACATGCTGTTCGTGATCCTGTACAAGTTCCCCTTCTTCTGTCTGGTATGCAGATAGATCTGGCGTCACAATGGCCACCTAAATCGCAAATAAAGTTTACAAATTAGCTCAACTTATTTGTGTATTTAGCAAACTAATGGAATCCCTAGGTAACATCACCAACCTGTCCCTCTGTACCATCTGAAGACACCATTGTGACAGAATGTGCTCCCCCTGAGGATAGCATTGCTTCATGTGCTGGGATAGTTATGGTGGTTCCCTCTTGTGTTACCATTGTAATCGTGCCTCCCATAGCCTGCATATCTTCTTGAGACAGAACCTAAGAGGGAAAAGATACGTATTTACCTGGAAGGTAACTGCATATGTGGATCACCCTGACATAGATTTTACTACACCAACAAATGTTTTACGTTTCCATTTTCCAACTGTGTACACCGGACGCAAGTGGCACGACATGACAAAAGCAAATAGGACCTATTATAACCAGTGGCATGGTGTGATGCGAAACAAATTCCTGACAGTAAACTGATGTCCCTGTTCTATTTCTCACATACTCCAAGTACCTAAGCTATTTCTGACATGAAGAACAAATGGATTTGCAACGGTCACTTAGTTGCGTCCAATGTATTGTGGTGCGACACGACAACAACAATCTTGTCTGGTGCAGACAGTGCATGTCATCACTGACCTGTTGTGTGCCATCCTGAGATATGAGAGCCACATGATGTTGTCCCATGACTTCTGATCCTGACACCTGCTCAGACCCTGAGTCATCTTCCACCACTGATGGAGTGTACATTAACCCAGGCTCATCAATGGCCTCTGAAAAAGGTGCGATTTCAAAATTCAGATTATGAGTTAATCAATATCATTTAATCATTGCTCATTGACTAACATGTAAATGTAATGCGCCGCCTTTATGCGATTCTAATGAGATGTAGGCAGTACTGCGATTACAACTGTGAAACAAGAGTAAAGCAGTATGTCATGTACACATCTTTCGGCATTAAATAATAATCCTGATTATTGGAAATAATCACATTATTGGTCCACATGTAAATGTTGTCATTGTTTGTGACTGCAGATTTAAGTAAACAGACCTGCAGGGGGCTCAAAATAAGCTTCTTGTTCCTCTTCAATTGGCTCTGTGTCATTGTGCGCTGTGCGTTTATGCATGGCTAATGTAGAAATCTGCTTGTACGTCTTTCCGCAGTGGTTACAGTTGTAGGGTTTGCAAGGCGTATGAACCACATGGTGCTTGTACAGGCTGGAGTACTCAGTGAAACGCTTGTCACAGCCAGGAACAGTGCAGACGTAAGGCTTCTCACCTAAACATGATGAGACACACTTTTGAGCTTATGGTCTGAAATTATACCTTATTTCTATACAAAATAAATCCATGCAAACTCAAAGTGTCTTCAGGTTTCATTATAATAATACTGTTATATGTTGGAAGCAGTTAAGAGCAGACAAGACAAGTACCTGTGTGGATCCTCATGTGATTTTTGTAATTGGTGGCACTTGCAAAGGCTCTTCCACAGCTGGGTTCGGAGCAGTAGTAAGGCCTCTCACCTGTGTGAGTACGGATGTGGACTTTACGGATATTGGAAGTGGTGAAAGATCTCCCACAGCCTTCAAATGGACATTTAAAGGGTTTTTCTCCTACAAAATGAAATGTTATGCAATTTAAACAACAAATTTAAAAACAATGTATCAACATCAAGTCAGATGAAACCCTTATCAGAGATGAGGTAAATATGAAACCCACCTGTATGTGTTCTTGTGTGTTTTTGTAAGTCTCCAGAGGTTTTAAAAGACTTGAGGCAGTTAAGTTCCAGACAGCGATATGGTTTCTCTCCAGTGTGTGTTCTGACGTGACTCTTGAGACCATACCCTGAAGAAAGCGGAAAGAAAAATAAAATGCTTGTACAAATAAATTGGAGGACAATAGAAACAAGCTTGTGGAAACAATCTTTACCTGTTGCAAACTTTTTGCCACAACCTATATGTTCACAAATGTATGGTTTATCCCCAGTATGCGATCTTTCATGTACCTACAAATATTTGGAAAACGACATTTTCAAGAAATTAACTTCAAAAAGTACAGCAGAGACAAAGGACACATGTGAACAGAAAACTTTTAGAAAATCTTCTCTCTTGCACAATTTCACCTTCAGATGGTGAGCAGTAGTATACAGTTTCCCACATCCCTCATGTTCACATCGGAAGGCCTTTTCCCCAACATGCTGGATTCTAGGTGACCGGCTGTCTTGACCCTGCAGTACAATCTGAGTACAAAAAGTGGGGCACGGCTTCATTAACATGCAACGCATTCATTTTATTAGATACTTATTTAATAAATAGAGACGGTACCTGCATATGCACACTGCCATCAGAGTCTCCTCGACCAAGTAACCCAGTGCTACATTCTGTGGCCTCCATCTACAAAAAGCCACACATTTTAAAATAGATTTGTAGTTACATTACATAAAGACAAACCCTTTCTTTAAATTTACAAACAATTTAAGAGTAACGCAATACATTTATAAGTTTAAATCGGTTTAGTATTCCAATACATGTTTGTTTCTGTTAGAGTGGGTTAATTAAACCATATAAACAGAATAAATAAAAAGAATGCAGAATAAGTGACAGGGCATTGATCTTAACCTTAGTAGAGTATTGCTCCAGCACACTGATGGTCTCAGCATCAATTGTCCCATCCGTCTGTAAATCTGCTACAGTACCATCTGCTTGGATGGCCAGGATGGTGTTGGATGGAGGCATATGCTGAATATATGCAGTGGTGCCATCCTCCAGCTGAACAGCCTGTAAACCGCCCTGATCATATGTTTCTAAAAAGATAGAACATGTGGAGATTTTCTAACTTGATATCATCATAGCGAATCTAACATTTAAACTGATTTTTTTTTTTCTTCTAGTGTCTTTAAAGGCCAATTCACCCCTCACTGACAGACGGCAACAGTCTGTTGAGTCTGTTGGCGTCTGTCGGAGCTTGTTTTCACCAACTGAACACGCTAAATAGGAATTAAAATGTCTGAGAAGCGACAAGTTGTAGTCACAATACACAGTAGTAGATCTGAGACAGACCTTTGGGTGCATGAATGTAAGCAGTCGTTCCATCCTCTAGTTGCACAGCTTGCCCATCTTCTAGTCTCAATCCTTCTCCACCTGAAAAATAAAGGTTAAAGCATAAAGGCAAATGTATGGTCTTTAAAATACAGAAGTAGTCTGCGTTTTATCAAAATAGTCCAATTAGACAGTCAGTGATCATAGAGCTGCATCCATTAGAAGGAAATCCATATGAAATACCTGTTTTAGACATTGGTAGGTGCTGGACGTAAGCAGCAGATCCATCCTCCAGTTGAATCACTTGCCCTTCCATTAATTTGTTTTCTGTGAAAGAAACTATAATATGCTGTAAGATTTGAATGGTGACTGAGCAAGAAAATTTGTGCATGCTTTGTAACCACACAAATGTTTGTTCGTAAGATGAATGAAATACAGAACATCTGGACATTTTGTATCAGAAGAAGAACTGAATTAGCTAATGCATGCCAAAAAGTACACATTAACGTTTAGTTACATTACCTTTAGGGCTATGTTGGATGTATGCTGTGGAGCCATCGACCAAAGTCACCGCCTGCAAGCTCACTGTGTCCATTCCATCCATGTTGTCATCTGTGTGGGAGCAGTTGACCATTATGGGTCTATATTGCACAATCTACAAATTATAATAAGGTTACAGAGATTTTATACATATCCATCTCACCTCCAACTGTTACTGCCTCCGTCAGACAAAGGGTGACCTGCTGCGGGTCCCCATCAATGCTGTGAAACTCCATGCCCTGGGTGTCTCGATTCACCTGGGCTAAGAGCATGATCAGCCTGTACAAACCAAGCAATAACCATCAGTGATTTTGTGTTAAAACCCACAGGTAATCAAAGGCCTGAGATGATTTACTGTCATGGTGGGTTTTGAAATACTCCTGTCATTTTACAAAATTTAGACAGTGCATGAACTAAATTTATTATAATTTAGCTATATTTAGTTTACAAACTGCAAAAACACATTGAAAAAAGTGACAGGATATTACATTTGTAATATACCCTTCCTGTATGACCTAATTTTTAAAGATTTTAACATATTAAAATATGTTATAATAGTGAACCTGACCCCTACTGTACTACATTGTTCAGAAGTGTACGTGCATTTCTTAAACCAGCATATATTTTTTTGTCCTAAAACTTTTTAAATATGCTTAATTTAATCATTACATAAACATATTATAAATACTAGTAAAATCAAGTAGTGACAGTGTTATTCAGATATCAACTATTCCCCAAGTAATTTAGTTCTGTTAAAATAACTTCTATTAATATTAAACATGATAACTGCTATAGACTCTAGTGTCTATTTAATAGTGCTAGGAAAATTGGAATAGATTATTACAGCAACAACTATACTAGTCAGAGGTGATTATTACGTGAACGACAGATCCCAAAAGATTCAATGGCAAAAATGTGTCATGTGCATCGCACGCATCAGGAACAACAGAATGCGTTGACTATTTAAGTAATATTTAAATAATAATAATTTGACAAAGGTACTAGTAAAATACATAATAGACAGTGGTTATTGTATGGAATAAATATTATAAAGGCTTGGCCCAGAATATATAATTCTTAGCATTCTGCAAAGAATCTATTTCTCAAATAGTGCAATAATGAAAATGTTGTTAATGCACGTGTATCCAATTCATGTATGTGCTAACGCGGGAATTTCATTGCTACTGTCCATTTTAACCAAATAGCTAAAATTTCTTAAGAATATAAGAAATATTACGAAAAATGTCGGGGATGAAAAGGCAGTGCGGGTAAAGTTGCTCACAAGTTTTTAGTTTTATTAGTTGACAGGAGGACACCTGTCATGCTAACTCGTCCTCACATGTTAGCAAATATGCTAAGTTACAGTAAAGCTCGCGTTTTAGTTTGGCTGTTTCCTAACGTTCCCGTTGAGATTCATACAACTATACCATTTCCCAAACTATCCCAAAACAATAATGTCCTTTAAAGGCGTTTAACATAAACAAACAGCTGTTAGCCAGTATTGAGTTCGTTGCTGCGGTAAATTGACAATCACAATCGGGACGTTACAATGTTTCAACCGATTACAACCCTGGTCCAACTGCCTTCAATAAATAAAACAACGCTTCCGATGCATTTTCACTATTTTATTTCGTTTTGCATTCCACATTGACTTCCACCACACTTCCACAACCGCACTTTCCGGCTAAGCGGCGTCTGAGGAAATAAGGCACACTGGGTAAAAACACATTTATATACTAACCTCCGAAAATTTTCCAACAATCCCTTCGTTCGACCACCATGCACCAGGGCAGGAAACGCTATGCAGAAAATTCAACCCCAGAACCTGAATAACGGCAGAATGATTCTAATGATCCGTAATACGTTTATGCGATTGGCTGAAGGAGGCTGTTGACGCGCTCCCATTGGCTGAACGCCAGTCCATGCGAACTCGTGCTGCCAGAAATTCATGTTCAGGGGCACCTTAGGGACGCCATTCGCGTCTGTCGGGTTTATTGTTCAAGCGTGAATAAGCAAATCTAGCACAGCAGCATCTGGGCATGATATATTCATTTGGCGGATAGATGCCACGGGTGTTGTGTACATTTCTTCGAACGCCATAACTTGACCAGTGGTTTTCTTGGTTTTATAAGAGCACATTTTTACAGTGTGTCACAAAAAGCTTGGTAGCCATTTTGAATTGCATTATGTCATGGTCGGAGTGAGGATGCATGGGCAATGCAGTGCAGAAGAAAGGCTCCACTTTTTTCAGTTTTTTCTGAAGGAGAACATGGAGTACCCTGTTTGAAATTATGAAGTTTTCTATCTGAATGGCGTACCATGCTTATCTTTATATTACATTTTATATGCCAACATTTTGAATGCCTTTTCAATGCATTCACAATGTTTTGATTATATATGACTCCATTTGTTTGATGAAAAATACAGTAAAAACAGTAGGAATATTTTGAGTTATTATTGCAATTTAAAATAACTGTTTTAAAGTATTAGAATAACTTTTAAAATATTTATTAGTATTTATACTAAGTAGTGTGACGACAAAGTTGAATTTTCTGCAGGTTGTACTCCAGTCAATAGTGTTTTCTCTGCTGTCCGGAGTGCTACTTTTTTTTTTTTTTTTTTTTTACATTTTTAACATTTCTATTTTAGTCTGTCAAAGTTAGTTACAAAAAAAACACATGTATTTTTCATTAGCTTTTCTCACCTCAGTCAGTGTCCTTTTCACATTTGAGCCTCATGTGGAAGAGAGGATGACAGCAGTCTATTTTTGGATTGAGTCTCTCATTGGGATATGCCGGGCATCATAGCTCCGAAATCAGTTTCAGGTGAATCTTTCTGGTGCTGGATCTCAAATGACATTTCTCTCAAAGCCATCAAACACATTTTTAAAAGTTTCATCTTTTATACTGCAGCCTCATTAAATGTGCTTTTCTAGTGTTTCCAAGATATTTAAGTAGCCTACATTTTACTTCCATGTATATTGTGTAGAATACTAAGAATATAGTACCTGACATCTGTCTCGAAGATGTTCATGAATCTGAGGACCAAAAGACTGATATATAACTTTGATATATAACTATAACTTTGTTTATCCAATCTGAAAGCAAGAGAGCAGCAACCTTCAAATCGCCACAACGTTGCCATTGATGTTGGCCATAGTTTATGCACCTCAAAAGTTGTTTCATGTTGTAATATATATTTCCCTCATGGCCAACTGGAATTGATGGATAATCATTGCCATTATGTAGCAAAACAGCTTTAAAACTGTTTATACTGTTGTATCTGTCATATATAGTTACCTACCCGTTAGCATATCTTGAAAACTAGAGCCATCAACAATTCTAAGCATAATTTTTGTTCAAAGTGACCCAGAATTAGTAAAGTTTGACTACATTTATTTCAGAAGCATTGACTGTAGTATGTATATCAGTGACATTAAAGCAACAACTTGCATGTTTAACTTGCTTTTTTTATATTATTTTATGCGCCCGATTAGAGAAACACCAGTCTCCAGAATGATCCTATTCCCTTCAGACATATAGACCATGTTCCCAACTGCGCATCAGATGCTCTCTGTCACCACTAGATGGATGTAATGGCATTCTAATTGTTTAAGGCTGGTCAGTGACTCACTATGGCAACCTCAGTACACAATAGAGACAGAGATCCATGTTCAGTGGATTATTCAAACAAAACTTGCTACAAGTTTGCAAGTGTGTTCTTGGAGTCAAGAAAGGTATGAATACGTTTTAATTGTTTTTATATGCATTTACATTCAAAAAAAGAGTTGTGTGTTGACATAAGCTAGTCAGAGGGGTCTTTAAGTCAACTAACAGAAAATTCAATTGTGTTGCAGGACATTTGATGCGATAAACAATGTCATCTCAGGTATCTCCCAGCCAAAGTGTCCTTCCCTTGTTCATGGGTAAAAGCAGGAATATCACCTTTATTCTGGACTCATCTGTGGGAATGAATGGCTTTTTGGGATCAGTGAAGAATCTTATCATCCAAACCTTAATTAGTAAAGCTTCACTCAGAGACTCGCTCTTCAACATTATCAGCTTTTCATACAAGGTAAATTTACAATGAATCACAGTGAACCCGTCGCAAAAGGTTACTTATATATTCTAGTTTATTAAGTGTATGATATTTGTCAATGAATTCTCCATATTGATGGTGCTCTAAGTTTGTTTGCTAACCGTTTTAAAAACAATTTAATCATTATTTTTATCTTAAATGGTGGAGTTTATTAAAGTCAGCTTGAAACAGAAGCAGCAAATGTCTTTTCTTCCCTATTGAGAATGAGGAGTCACGTGCCTATTTGGGCGGGGTCTGAGCCATTCGGCCATGATGGTAGGTGACGCTATCGGTTACCAGGGTTTTTATCGGTTTTTAACGCAGCGCTTACTTCCCGGCATGGTAAAACAGTGCGGTATTGCGAGAAACTCCTCTACTACCGAGCTAAAAACACACGTAATCAATACTGTTTTGTCGTGGGAAACCTACCAACATGGCGGAAAGGGGAGGGGCACTGTAAAATGACGTCAACTCCTCATTGTCAATACGTGATGTGTATCCAAGAGAAACGGCTTCTCGAACAAGAAAAAATGTAGGGCTGGAATTGATTTTGTACGGAGCCCCAAAAGGGACATGGTGGTGAGGGAAAAAAAAGATGAGATGGAAGGAAAAATAATAAACAATGTTTTTGCGTGCTTTTGCGAATGTTTTACGTTCCCCCGAAAAACTTTGCGTTTGCTCGCAAAACCTTTGTGTTCCCCCGCGAAAATGTGATCCCACGTAAAACCTTTGCAAACTTTTTAGCGAGAAAATGCAAAGTTTCTAAGGGGAACGCCAAACATTTGCAAGAGAACGCAAAAGTGGTGAAATTTTTCCTCCGTGCATATTATCACCCTTTAGGGCCTCAGTAATTCTGTCCATCAGGAATTGATTGGATGATTAGATTGTTGTAGTTTGATATTGTTTGATCTTATGTAAGTGACAATTTGTCCCGCCCTCACACCAGTAAACACGTAATAAGAGAAGAAATGAGATGTCATTTCAAGAGGGAAGTTATTTTGTTTAAAGACGACAAGGGCACACAAATTAAAACAAAGTATTGATGTGCACAGATAAACTTACAATATTCCATAAAAACTAATATATATTTCACTAGGCAACACCGTGGTCTTCTCACATGATGCCCTGCACTCCTGATGTAGTCTATGAAGCCTTGAGCTGGATCCATACTTTACAGACGAGTCCTGGCAGAGACCTCCACACAGCACTGGCCTTAGCCTTCTCTGACCCTGCCTGTCAGTCTGTCCATTTGGTGACCAGTGGTCTCCCAGACAACCCCACACAATGCTTGGGTTCATTATCAACCTTGGTGACAAGGCCTGTCCATACATTTTACATATCTGACAAGACTCCCATGAACACCGACATATCCGACTTCTTGCAGTGCATCACCTCCACCACTAGAGGAAGCTGTTATGTGATGTCTCTCAACTCTGCTGGCAATGTGGACCAGGTTTGTATGGTGACTGACCACCACTTATACTAGCCATCCTTTATTAGTTAATCGGATATTTGTCACCATTTAATGTTTTATAATATGTCAGATCAGTTTGTTGCATTCAGTCGATGACCTGATTCAAAATCCAGAGGAGCCAAGGCATTCAGTGGACTTCTATCAGGTCCCATATCACAACTGCACAAGCTGTGTCTGTTCTACACCCTACTGGTATGCTTTAATTTAACTAAACTAAAGAGAGAAAGAAATAAAAACAATACATAATTATATTGTGGGAAATATATATCTCTACAGGTGTTCCCCTATGAATCCTTTTAGCCCAGTATCATGTGTGTCTGGAAGGGTAATGCGAGGTGCTGCGCTGTTTTGCGGCTGCCGTGTGTTAGCCAGGAAAGAGATAGACGGGTTTTATTACCTGGGGACAATCATAAATCAGGTACTGAGAAAAAAATGTTATGAACATGCACTACCAGTTAATAGTTTTAGGGTCTGTCCGATTTTTTTATGTTTCTGAAATGAGTCTCTTATCTTTAACAAGGCTGCATTTAAAAAAAAAGTTGAATAAATTAAAATCTGTTTAAAATAACTCTTTTCCTTTTCAATATATTTAAAAATGTAATTCATTTTTTACCATCAATGCTCCAGTCTTCAGTGTCACATGATCCTTCAGAAATCATTCTAATATGCTGATTTGCTAAAAAAAAAATATTTATTATTAGTAGGGCTGTCAAACGATTAATCGCGATTAATCGCATCCAAAATAAAAGTATGTGTTTACATAATATATGTGGGTGCACTGTGTATAATTATTTTGTATATAAATAAATAAATACACACATGCATTTATATTTAAATATATATATTATTTATGTATAAAATATTTATATTTATATATAATATAAATTATATATAAATCTATATACAGTATATACATGAAAATATTTCTTAAATATATACAAGCATGTGTGTATATTTATATAAAATAATTATACACAGTGCACCCACATATATTATGTAAACACAAACTTTTATTTTGGATGTGATTAATCGTTACTTTAGTAGCATTGTTGAAATCTGTTGTGCTATTTAATATTTTAGTTAAAACGTTTTTATTCTGAATTTTGATGAATAGACAATTAAAAAGAATAGCATTTAAAATGGAAATCTTTTGTAACATTGTGAAAGTATTTAATGTACCTTTTGATCAATTTAAAAATATCCTTGCTTAAAGTATTAATTTCAGAATAAAAAAATCCAACTGACCCTAATGTTTTTGAAATAGTGTCTTTAAATATAATAAGCTCTTTAATTCAAATTCAATTTAGTTCAAATCTAAATGCATAATCATACTTTGTTTATTATTTCTCTCAAACTCTATAGGGCAGAGGAAATACTTATATGGTGGAGTTTGATAAGTTTGGACCTAAAGGAAATACATTTAAGGAAACATTAAATACAGTTCAACCAACCTGCCAGCCTGATCTAGTTAATCTTGCCAGTGCACATGGGCACAGTATAGTACCAGGGGACACCGTTTTAGCACCATGGGAGCAAGATCTGAGAAGATATGGGCCTGGAAGAGTCGTCTCTGGTATGGAGCCAAGAAATCCACTTAAAAGTATGATTTTTTTAGTTAAAAATTTGAAACCAATACTACATCATAAGAGTGGTCTGTATAACTGAATAAACCCAGGGGAATTTGCTCAGATCTGTTGTCTCATTAAAGGTGATGAAGGTCTTTTGGGACTTCAGGTCCTCTTTTGGAACGGGATGACAATGCATGTCCCCAAGGAGCTTGCAGTATGGATTCCAGCCTCTCACCATGAGCAAATTATCAAAGACCTCCAGCATTATTCATCTAGGCCATGTTGCTACAGGGCTTCCCACTGCAGCACCATGAATTGTTTCGAATTGCCATGTCACCAGTGCAACCACAACAGCCTGTTCCCCATTCCACTGCTCCACTGTCCAGTCAAGAGATGCTGGCCAATGTTCATGTCACCTCCACTACTGAACAACCAGAGGAGAGATGAGCTGGAAAGGAAAGTTGATCTCCAACTGAAAGAACTACGGAGCTCTCAACAGACACAAGTGCCTTCATCTTCCTCATCATCAACCTCTGACTCAGATGAGAATGAGGAGGATAATACAGCTGAAAAACACAGACCTCTGGGGTCAGGACTGGTGAGCCGCTCAATAAACACAGATATTTCCTGTCTGAGAAAGCCATACAGTCAAACTGATTCCAGACCAGCCTGGAGATACTGGAAAAGCGGTTCTGCAGAACCACAGCACAAGCAACCAGGTAATATGACAAAATATTTACAATACAGCTATACAGCTGTCAAAATGTACAAATGCAATACATTAAAATTTGGTGAGCATAAGATACTTCCTTCAAGAACATTTGAAAAATATTAAAACCCCAAATATTTTAATGGTATGGCACACATACAATTTTTCGAAACATTTGGTCTAAATTCAAGTGTCAGAATTTTTTTTTTTCCATCTTTATAATTGATTTAATTTGTACTGTCTGTGTGTTCTTGGTATTTCAGGAAGAGCAGTCAGGTGTTCAAGTGTAACCCATTCTTGGCCAAGAGACACTGGGAGCTCTACAGATAACTCTATGACCACCAATCACAGCTCTGTATTTAAACTGGTTCATGAATCACCAAAACGAGGAGTCAATATGAGGGACATATTTGCATCAACGGAACCGAACTCATCACCATCACCAATATCTGTAGCAATCAGCACAAGGCCAAATAAACTGATATTAGTTCCACAGCCAAAGTTCAAAGTATTATGAGAATTGCCAGTCAGCTTTTGCTGATTTTTTTCGTTCTTCAGGGATGATTTGTTTGTTTGTTGTTAATTCAAACATCTTATGGCTGTGTAGTAATTGAATAGAAAATACTATTAATGTAAAATCATGCAAAAGTTTATTAAAATGCAACATCTGTAAGACGTATAAAGAAAGTAAAGATTAAATGTACATTTTTGTCTTGCTGTATAATCTCATTATGGCTTCTGTGCCACAATATAAAAATGAATGAATAAATATTCCTGAGTATTAGTAATAACACTTATGAACACTCATGCAGAAATCAAGAAAAGTCAGTGCATTTTAACATTTTAGTGCAAGTCCTCAATTAAGGCATTCATTTTCACCCATAGTTCAAAGGTTGAATGTAAGGCTCATGCTTTCTCCTGCGTTGATGTGGACAGTTTTTGTCTCTGGCCTTGTGTCCTGCATTGCTGCAGTGATGGAATAGGTTCCTGGAGGCACTTCAATAAGAAAATCCTCTGGTTCTGATGAACCCTTCAATAAAAAATGTAGATGAACCAAAAGAGTTGATTTGCAGAGCAAACATGGCCTGGCTATCTGCTCAAAATCAACTTTTGTATACTGTCTTCACAGTTTAGGTTCACACACACACAACATGACAAGAAAAATATGTAATTCAGGTCAATACTTACAATGTCTCGTTGGATGGCTGCAGTGGCATTCTGTTTCCGGTCTGCAGTCCTCAACATCTGATGTGAATGGTAGCGACAGATGTGTTCACGTTCACTGGGCTGAGCCAGGTGAACAGTCTTATAAAACTTCTGTAAAAGAAACATAGGCTATTTCTTCTCATTCATATCTCAACACAGTTGAAGTAAATTAATGAATAAAGAATTTTCCCACCTGGCACTGTCTCGTAGTTTCAGACATGTACTCCACTATTGTACTAAAAGCATGGTCCAAGTTTGAATGGGAAATTTCTCTCTGTTACACAAGACAAAAAGAATTAGTGTCGTCAAGGGAGTTATTTATTGACCTAACTTGTGTGAATTGAGTTTACTCACTTCGTAGCCCCTCTCATAAGGATTGAACATGGGTGATGCTGGTTTTGGTCTTGCACTTGAGCTGCTAACAGACCTTCTTTTTGCCTTTTCCAACACTTCCTGCCCGAGTTTAGATGAACGGCGCAGGGAAGACTCCAGCCAGGATTCACTGGCCATGTAAACAAGGGGAGTGCACTGGAATTACATATGACCAACATTAAGCTGCATCTTATATAGCCTAAACAAAGTGATTCTCACAACAATTACGTCATAATACGAAAAACTATTTGCAGCCGAGCTATAATTCTGATTTTGAACGTATTTGCATTCATAAAAAAACATACTAGCCTACGACTTAGAGTGGTAAGCGCATAGCAAACATTTACCAAGAAAATATGTCTGTATTTTAAACGCGAAACTTACGATTAAATGACGCCCAAAATATCAAGTGTTTGTTCGTTTAACTGTATAAAATGATCGCCACATTTAGTCCAAAACTGTTGCTGCTGTAGCGATGGGTGTGTGTCGCTAAAAGTGAAAGTTGCATTTCCTTCTCACCCACGTGTTGCTGGGAAATGGAGTCTTTAGTCAGTGGTTTAAACGTGACACAAACAAGAGAACCATGTTACATCAATTTCCTACTTTTTAAAAAAAAAACCTTCACAGCGAAATTTTATGATAATAATAAATACTTGCTTTGTTGTGCGTTAGAACCACAGGCATTTAGTCATATTACAAAGTAATTTATTGAGTGAGGCCAAATATATAAAATAATTTATTGGGGCCAAACATTTAAAATAGTTAGGAAATAGGCTATATAGAGCCTATATCCTATATATAGCATATATATATAATATTTTATACTATAAATAATATATATTTTACATATATCAATCTCATGACTTTTTCGTTCAGCACTGCGGAAGGCATTAATAAAGACTTAATAATGGTTTATTGTATTTTTTATTTGTTATTCCAGTTCTTGAATACAGCGCTGAACGTTCTCTATTGTAATGCATGTTGTCTCTACATTTACGTTTACATTTATTCATTTAGCAGACGCTTTTATCCAAAGCGACTTACAAATGAGAATATAAGCAGTTAAACAGGACAACTATATGCAAGTGCTATATGACCCCTTAGTTTAATCTAATGCAGTACAAGTCAATTTTTTGATTAAATAAACAAAATAGAATAGAAGAGAGTGTGTTAGTATAACAGGATCAAGTCCTACCAAAAAAGATTTGTCTTCAGCTGTTTCTTGAAAGAGGCTATATTGACTCAGCAGCTCTGGTTGAGTTAGGCAGATCATTCGACCAGCAGGGAACAGTCATGGTTAAGGTCAGAGAAATAGATTTTGTGGCTCTTTGAGATGGTACCACAAGACGACATTTGCTTGCAGAGCGCAAGTTTCTGGATGGTACATAAGTCTGAAGTAATAAGTTTAGGTAAAAGGGAGCAGAGCCAGTGGTTGTTCTGTAGGCTAACATCTGTGACTTGAATTTAATGTGAGTGTGCGCTTGGAGTTGTGTAGCATGCTCTGTTAGGGAGGGCCTGATCCTCCTAATGTTGTGCAAAGCAAATCTACATGACCGGGCAGTTCTAGCAATGTGGTATGTGATGTTCAATTGATCATCAGTTACAACCCCAAGGTTCCTGGCTGACCTTGATGGAATTATGGATGACGAGCCTAGCTGAATGGTGAAATTGTGATGAAGTGTTGGCTTGGCCGGGACCACAACTATAGCTCTGTCCTTGCAAGGTTTAGTTGAAGGTGGTAGTCCCTCATCCAGCCAAAAATATCTGTCAGGCAGGCTGAGATAAGAGCAGCTACCGTCGGATCATCGGGCTGGAATGAGAGGTAGAGTTGTGTGTCATCAGCGTAACAGTTAATAGGAAAAGCCATGTTTCTGAATCACTGTCATGTAGATGGAGAAGAGAAGTGGTCCAAGCACTGAGCCCGGAGGCACCCCAGTAGCTAGATGTTGGGTCTTCACACCCCTCCACGACACCCTAAAGGACCCATCTGAGAGGTAAGACTTGAACCATTGGAGTTCGGATCCCGAGATGCCCTTCATCTTTAGGACTGACGGGAGTATCTGGTGGTTAATTGTGTCAAAGGCAGAAGGATGAGAAATAAGGATTTGGAAGCTGCTCTTGCCAGTCTCAGAGCTTCAATTACTGAGAGCAGGGCAGTCTCAGTTGAGTGTCTGCTTTTGAAACCAGACTGATTGTTGTCCAAGAGGTTGTTCTGTATAAGAAAGGAAGAGATCTTGAAAACAACTCGTTCAAGTGTTTTCGCAAAGAATTGAAGAAGGGATACCGGTCTGTAATTTTCAAGACGTGCTGGATTTAGAGTGGGTTTCCCGAGTCTGCTTATAGGGATACTCTACCATTTTATTCATATTAAACTATGTTATTCCCTTAACTAAGACGAGTTGATACATACCTCTCTCATCTCAGTGCTACTCAATCGCTCTGGTGCGCGAGACAATTTTAATAGCACTAGCCATCTGTCAGAAATATAAGTCTTTTTAGTCTCAGCTATGTCCATTAGGCCCAAGAGTGTAAAGGCTCTATGAAGAGTTCATGCTTTGCTTGCACATTCCTCTGTATGTATGTGTGTAAGTTCAAACATCTGGAGAGTTTCTCCCTCTCCTCTTTCTGTTCTTCTTTCTTTTGTTACATATAGAAAGTCTTCTAGGATCCCTAGGTTCTGAGGGTATTTTCAACGGATATTGACCATATTCGGAGTTATTATATAAATGTTATACAACGTATATATGATATGGCATGAGGTCATATATAATTCTATTGGATAAGACCATATAACTCCCCTTGATATTTTCATATATATTTGCATGTCACATATGGGGAGGCTGAGCTATCTTTTCTGGCTCCCCCAGCGCTGGTGATTTTGATTCTGTATGGTCTGTTCACAACTCAATAAAAGGACGTGGAGGAAAAGGCACTTGTTGGAAGTCGTTCATATAACACCATCCCAGCTCATTCCTTAGGATCCAAGCAGAGAAGCAACCAAACGAAGTGCTCTCCGCCATGTTATTTATCCACTTTATACACTTAGAAAAACACAACGTTTTATTTTGTGTCACCATTTTTGGTCGAGTTACACTACTCCTGTAACTGTATTTAAATAGGGACAACGTGGAGGTGTTTGGTCGCTTCTCTGCTTGGATCCTAATGATGAATGAACTGGGCTACGTTAAGTGCTAAAAGTGTCTCGCGCGCCAGAGCGATTGAGTGCACGCATTGAGACGAGCGAGGTATGTGTCAACTAGGGAATAACATAGTTTAATATGAAAAAACGGCGGAGTATCCCTTTAAAAACTGTGGGAAAGGTACCAGTGTGAAGAGAGGTGTTTATGATGTGCGCGAGTGCGGTTACAACTGAGGAAGAAATGGCTTGAAGTAGAAGTCTCTGCCTTGACAGTGTTACAGTAATAACACATATTTTTTTATTATTATTAATAAATAAAAGAGTTAGAGTTATAGTTAGTATGAGACTTTTAGTTCCTTCCCCAGCTGGCATTTTACTGTACGTCGAGTCACCGTTCAATCAACGCAGGTGCCAGTGTTGGATAATCATTGAATTTTGAGGTTGTAGCCTACAAATAATTTTGATTTGACGTACAACTCAAAAATTGTTGATATTTCTATGTTTCAACTATTTGGCGTTCAACGTTGTTTTGACGTTGAATTCATGTTTTTTCATAAACTGACATCATTTCAACAACATTTAAACGTTCAGTCAGTCAAATGCCAGCTGGGTCTTTTCATAATGTCTGGATATCAGAAAAATATCAAATTATCTCTCAAAATCCAGAGAAGCATCTTTACAAGACTTGAATCCTATTTCACCAAAAAAATGTAATGCATGGAAGCATCTTAAAGCTTAAAGGATTACTAGCTACGGCAGATGCTTAGTAATTATTTGACATCCATGGCCAGTCATAGATTAGTGTGCAATCACATGTGACATGTGAGAAACACAGCATTCATCAACAAACAAGTAAACAATTAGTGTTCCACTACTTAAAAAATATAAAAGATGCAACAAACTCATTGAATGCAGCTGAGCTGGAAACTGTTATTTGATTGTGTCTTCACATCCTGTGGCTGCACTGTGATTTATCAAACATTTATAAGGCATTCAGGAAGACAGACCATAGATGGGGAAAAAAAAGTAGCTGCATTGAATGCATATCCGTAAAACAGTATATATAAATCGTGACACTGTTACCACGGTTTCAGTGTTATGTAATGAGGAAACCTTCCTATAGCATCCTTCTAACACTTCCCACACAGTGTAACAGGCTCTCTGCACTGAGATTAAAACCCACAGTGCTCATCCAAGTGAACAGAATTCATTCAACCGTACTGGTGTTGGGACCACGTGCCATCTATAAACACCATCTGCTGCATCACGCTCTGTTTATACACACACGTTTATTCTGCATTGGTGCTCAAGAAATTGTGACGCATTATAAGTCAACATGTTAATTTAGGTATATATATTTATGTATAATATTACACTCTCTCAGCAGCTATGGGACAGAGGCTCACATGCTCATAGCCACATGACCTGATTCACCCTCGAGTGTCCCGAGAGAGAGAAAGAGAGAGAGAGAACGTGCACGAGTTACTGGAGAGATGAGATTGGGGATTTAAGTGCACAAAAATTACATTCACACGTGCACTTCATGTTATGTAAGACCCTTGACTGCCTCACTGTATGCTGTAGGATAACAGCAGCAGTGAGAGGACAGGCACAGCAGATGCTGTGTACACACACAAGGACGCCTATGCTTAATACAGCAGGAGAAACAGAAAAGGAGCTGCCATTTTTTGGAGCTATGGGCATGAGCTTGGATGAACTATGCTTGGATGAGCTTGAATATTCACAGACACCTTTAGGAAAAGAAGCTCTTTGTGATATTCCTTCACCTGGGACAATGAATGGATTATAATCAGTGATGTTCAGCGTGCTACACGCAGTATTGTGATCACCTCAGGACATATCTACTCTTTGTGCTGCGGCCCCTGGGGGCCTTTGATCATGACTTCAGTGCGGTCTTTGTTTTGGGTTGTGTGTGGATTGACGGTGTGGTTTCCCTACACTCACGCAACCTCAGTGAGACCCAATCTGCTCATGACCACCTCTGATCCAACCTATGATGAGGAATCAGTCAATCCAGAACATCAGACTGAACCGACAGATCCACCCAGCAACACAGGTAAGACCAATTGACAGACAGACAGACAGACAAATAGATAGATAGATAGATAGATAGATAGATAGATAGATAGATAGATAGATAGATAGATAGATAGATAGATAGATAGATAGATAGATAGATAGATAGATAGATAGATAGATAGATAGATACTGTAGATAGATAGATAGATAGATAGATAGATAGATAGATAGATAGATAGATAGATAGATAGATAGATAGATAGATAGATAGATAGATAGATAGATAGATAGATAGATAGATAGATAGATAGATAGATAGATAGATAGATAGATAGACCAATATAGGGGTGGTGATGGTGCAGTGGATAAGACACATGCCTTTGGTGTGAGAGACACCAATGTGTCCTTAAGCAAGACACTTAACCCCTAGTTGCTCCAGAGGCGTGCGACCTCTGACATATATAGCAATTGTAAGTTGCTTTGGACAAAAGCGTCAGCTAAATGAATAATATTAATGAATAAAAAATGTAAATATAAATTGTTCTGATACAGTACATGGTGTGTGGAGCTACAAAAACTTGTGGGTTGTGTGTGGACTGATTGTGTTATTCACGCAGCCTCAGTGACACCCAATCCGCTCATGATCACCTCTGATCCAACCACTGATGAGGAATCTGTCAATCCAGAACATCAGACCAAAACTACAGATCCACCCAACAACAACACAGGTAAGAACAATTGACAGAGAGACAGACAGACAGACATTCTGTAAGGACCACAGGACCACAATCGTCAAATACGATTGCCAATTATACAGTTTGGATTGGCGGTATGGTTCTGTTCTGGGCAAAGACTCCATGCGCGTCCATGGAGCCATAGCATAGATGAGAGCAGGTAGAGCAGCAATAACCCCCCTTATAGGGTAAACAGAACAGAACCAACATGAATGCATTGCTAATATCATTAATTCAAATTTTTTAATGTACAACATTATTCAGATTCAAAGCGAAAACAGAATGCCAAATCCTAACTGGATGATAGGAGGAGCTGGGGATGGAGGAGGGTAATTAGCTCCTGAGAAACGCGATAGGTGTTGACGACACGGAAGCAGCTTATTTATGAATGCTGTGATGGGCGACGTATTCCTATAGGTACATGGATCAGCTGAGAGTCAGCTAATGTGAGCTTGGCTAACGTGACCTGCCAGGACTGCCAGAGCTTGATTTATGTGACCAATATAAATGGTTCTGATACAGTACATGGTGTGTGGAGCTACAAAAACTTGTGGGTTGTGTTTGAACTGATTGTGTTATTCACACAGCCTCAGTGACACCCAATCTGCTCATGATCACCTCTGATCCAACTACTGATGAGGACTCAGTCAATCCAGAACATAAGACTGAACCTACAGATCCACCCAGCAACAACACAGGTAAGAACAATTGACAGACAGACAGATAGATAGTGTGAGATAGACAGATTGTGTTAGATAGATAGATGGACGGACAGATAGACAGACATTATGTGACCAATATAAATTGTTCTGATACAGTACATGGTGTGTGAAGCTACAAAAACATGTGGGTTGTGTGTGAACTAATTGTGTTATTCACGCAGCCTCAGTGACACCCAATCCGCTCATGATCACCTCTGATCCAACCACTGATGAGGAATCAGTCAATCCAGAGCATCAGACCGAACCTACAGATCCACCCAACAACAACACAGGTAAGAACAATTGACAGACAGACTGACAGATAGATTGTGTGAGACAGATTGTTAGATAGATAGACGGACAGACATTGTGACCAATATAAATTGTTCTGCAATAGTGTGTAGAGCTACAAAAACATGTGGTGTGTGGACTAATTGTGCTATTCACACAGCCTCAGTGACACCCAATCCGCTCATGATCACCTCTGATCCAACCACTAATGAGGAATCAGTCAATCCAGAACATCAGACCGAACCTGCAGATCCACACAGCAACAACACAGGTAAGAACAATTGACAGACTGATAGATAGATAGATTTCAATGAACTCAAAATTTTAAGGCAACCAGGTAAATTACTTTCTTAAGTTAAACCAGCAATAACTTTTTTGCTGTATAGATATTGTTTAAGTATAGTTTACTATTTAGTACACAACAAGTAGACTGAAAGTATACTTTCTTATTTTTAAGTTTAATAGAAGTATACTAATAGCACACTTGAATAAACTTCATTCTCATAAGGCTAGACTGACAGATACATGAATATAGATAGAGAGATATTAATAGATGGATGGACAGATACATGGATAGACAGATACAATTGGGTAGATAAGACTTTTAGCACTTTAATATACAATTCTCCCGACCTGTGCTCCAAAAAATCTGACATGTCAGCGGATGGCCTAAGTGCACTTTCAAAGGTTTTAATAATAGGGAAACTGTGTGGAATTAATCAATATTTGATAAAGGGCCTTATCTTTATTTAATCAGTTGCTTCTCCAGAAACATGGAGAAACTGGAGTATTTGATAGTGAGCTGGGATCATGGGACCAGAGGCTGGTTACAGGGAAGACAGTCACTGATATGATGGCACTGATTCAAAGCAACATATACTCACAGAACACCATGCAAATACAAGACAGACACATTAATGAAAATTCACTGTGGTTCACCACAGGATACAAAGATTGGTGAAATGTCTCACAGCAAAGGAAACACGTGTCTGCAGCAAGATGCATGAGGCAGAAAGAAAAACTATAACATATGCAAAACAACTGGAATGATACGATCATTATCCATAGGTTTCATTGTGATCCATAAAGAGGATTTGAAAGGATTTCATGTGTTATTAGTGCACAGTTTAACACATCACAGAATATTCAAAGTCTTTGCTCTCATCTTATCAATCTACATGTCTGTCTGTCTATGTGTTCCTACAGGGCTTGCGTGTATTTCTGTGCTTCCCCCACGACGGGGATCCTACTACGTGGAGCACGGCACAGGGGTGTCTGTGGGCTCTATGCTTGTGTTCTGGTGTAAGGAGGGCTACCAGCTGGTTGGCCATGAGAAAATCACCTGCGTCCTGCATGCAGGCGTCCCACGATGGAGCAGCTACCTGCCAGTCTGTGAGAGTAGGGCAGCCATTCAATTACCCTTTATGGAAAGAAATGTATCCTGATAATACTTATAATAAAAGCATAATTACAATCATATCCATCATATATGTTGAAACCAACACAATTTTTTTTTTCAGGCATACCTCGGCCAAATAACCAGGGACTTCGCATTGCTTTGCTGGTGTCTGTAGTGAGCGGGGTCGTCATCTTCGTCATGACCGTCTGCTTCATCGTCTGCTGTTGTCAAGAGCGCATGAGCAAAAAGAAGGAAAATCATCGGATGGGCAGAAGCAGGTCAGTCACTTTAATGATTAAAATAACCTTAAAGATATATATTGTTTAATTAAAATTCATTCGAATTTTTAATTAAAATTCAAAAGAGTGGTGTCTTTTAATAAAATATTCCATTCTATTCACACTTATTTGTATAGCGCTTTTCACAATACATATCATTTCAAAGCAGCTTTACAGAGTCCATTTTACAATGTAGAGTGATGTTATCAGAGGTAACTGTATAATTGATGTATTTCAGAAATGTACATATAAATATCCCAGTTAGCTAAAAATTTATTAAAAAGACAATGGCATTGACATATTTTAAGATATGTCAGTTTTGTGGACCCTGGACCACAAAACCAGTCAAAACTGAATGCATAAGCTTTCCATTGATGGATGGTTTGTTAGGACATACAACTATTTGAAAATATTTGGCTAAGATACAACTATTTGAAAATCTGGAATCTGAGGGTGTAAAAAAAAATCGAAACATTTAGAAAATCGCCTTTAAAATTTGTCCATTTATTTTCGCGATTGTGCTGCATTCGCTCACAAAAATAAAAGTTTTATAATATTTACGGTAAGAAATTTACAAAATACCTTCATGGAACATGATCTTTACTTAATATCCCAATGTTTTTTGGCATAAAAGAAAAATCGATCATTTTGACCCATAAAATGTATCGTTGGCCATTGCCCACAAATATACCCGTGTGACTTGTGACTGGTTTTGTGATCCAGGGTGACATTTGTCAAGTTGCTTTCAGTTAAAACCATTTTAGTCTGGGCTCAGCCCAGAAACATAGTGTCACATCTGGTCCACATGATCTGGGCTGACACTATGTTGCTGTATGGGAAGTGTTATCTGTAAAAGCGTGGGATACTGTGTTTTAAAGTTTTTTTTACAATCATAATACTAAATGTGTTGGTGTATCTGTTCACCTTTAGGAGAAGAGAAAAAAGGGGCTCTAGGTCTAGGAGGAGCCCGTCCTGGTTAGAGAGAGAGCAGCTGGACTGGGAGGCATTCCCCCCACCTAAACTTTTCAGCCTGTCCCAGCGTCTTGATCGACCGCTGCCTCCTGGAAGTCCTGTTTATTCCGAGGTCATCAGAGCCTATGAGAACAGAGGGTATGAGAGGTAAGGAGAATCACCGTAAAATATATTTTTTTAAAGCAGATTTCTCCCCACAGAGACTCACAGTACACTTACAACAGGAATAGCCTCCCTGTATATTAATAGGCCTCTTACGTGTATTGAAACCCACAACCCTTGCCCACTCACTACAACCAAACCACATTTTCTACTATTATGTAATATTAGATGTGTAAAGCCATAATATGATTTTGTACATCACTAAATCACTCTTTCTTTGTACACAGGAGTCAAGAGAGCCTGCTGAGAAGCCCCCATACCACATACCCTACATACCACGCCAACAGCCAAAGTTACCCAGCACTTGTGTTCCAGAGGGTTCAAGCTGACCCAAACCCCTCCACTTCTTCTACCACCCCAGTTTACGTTCAGATTTCTACACCTCCCAAAAACAAGACCCCACACGCTCCTTCCGTCATCCACCCATAGACATGCAACCATTAGTCGACTTTCTCATCAGCAGCACTGAATGTGGCCAAGACAATACAAACAACACTGCACAGATTTAACTGGTCGGCGTAACCAGAAGCACTTTGATATTTTTAACGTTGATGATATCTTTTAATATCTGCTATATTGTAAATATATCTTGACCTGGTTATTCTTGTCAAATCTGATAGCACTATACCCAATTTAACCAAACTGTAAATAGATGTTTTGATGATATTGTTAGACAATAAGAGCAAAATCTTTTTGTTTTGCACATAGTGATTTGCTTGTGGTTGCCAACCACCACCCATTTTCATAATATCACATTCACAATGTGTTGTAAAGAAGCGGTAGGTACTCTTGATTAGAGTTTATACATTTGTTAACTTAAAATCTATCTGTAAAATTTGCACTTTGAACACACTGATTCATTTGTAATAAACTCTTGGGGTCGATCTGTTTTCTTTTTGCCTTTAATTGAGTCCAGATGCCCTCGTCGATTTGGGTAAAATTTGCTAAATGTGTTTTTTCGTAACCAGAAAAAAAAATCTCTCATTTACATTGGGTTGTGGGAAAAAATGCGCTCAATGAACCAGCACAGAAATTCAAATAATTGGATTTAAATTACACTGACAAAACACAACAAGAATTGATGTATTTAAGATCTGTCAAGAAGAGAGAAGGACAGCGAGCAATCAAATTGATCTCATAGCCTGAAAAGGTCAGTTTATATATCTCAACATTTTCAGTAACATTTTCTTGTTTATACATTTAAATTTACATGCATTATTTGACTGTGTGTCTATACACTCTAAAAAATGCTGGGTTGTTTTAACCCAATTTTGGGTCAAATATGGACAAACCCGAAATGTTGGGTTAAAAATTTAATGTAAAAATTTAACCCAACGGCTGGGTTAGTCCATATTTGACCCAAAGTTGGGTTAAAACAACCCAGCATTTTTTAGAGTGTAGGCATTCAAAAATGTGGGTTTAGTAAGATCTTTTAATGAAAGAAAATTTTAAAAAAAAACTTTTATTAACACTCTAAAAAATGCTGGTTTGTTAAAACCCAAATGTTGGGTCAAATATGGACAAACGCAACTGTTGTGTTAAAAAAATGCAATTAAAAAATGTTTGGTCGGGTTAAAAGTTCTTGAGAGAGCTTTCATGTCCAATTTTTAACCAGGAAACTTCTGATAGCACATGAATGCAGCATTGGATCCGTGCATTAGGTCTTAAAGTGACAGCAGCCTAATATTCCGGCTGCTGTCTGTCATTAATGTTGATCAAACAACAAAAGACAAAAAGAAAATCACTCACTGATCTAGACTTAATAACTTTTGTAGCTTTAACAAGGATTAATCTATAATTAGATATTCGGTGAAGACTGTTATTGCATTTGATTATTCTACTACATGAATAATATTAGAACTAATGAACTGTTAGACTTATAACTGAAAATCTTAAAGCCCTGTTTGTTTCATTTGTTTCATCTTTGTTTATTGTATTTATTTGTGCTTTTGTAATTTGTTAATGTGTTCTTATTTTATTATTTAGCCTACTGTTTACTTGTTTTTAATGTTTGAACTAGTTAGTATTTTTTGCGGTTGTATCGAAATTTGGATATTTTTCACAGGTATCTAAAATGTTGGTGTCTTATTTAATAGAATAATAATTATAAGTATGCTTAATGTGCAAAAATAAAATAAAAAAATCACCCAACTATTGTAACAAGACTTTAAAAATGTAAACATTATATTTTAGCATTGTGTATTGTGTTAAAAATGCACTTAAAAAATGTTAGATTGGGTTAAAAGCTGGGTTAAAATTTGAAATTACATTTTTAAACCAACATTTGGGATTGTCCATATTTTACTCAAATTTGGGTTAAAACAACCCAGCATTGTTAAGAGCATTAAACTGATGGAATTAAATTGTTAAGAATGATTTCTGAAGTTTTTCTAATTTTAAAATATGTTAAAAATTTAAAACAGTTATTTTGAAATGTAACAATTATTTCACAATAGAACTGTTTTTAGATGATGCATTTTGGCTATATATTTGCCTTGTTTTTGTAATTCAAGCTATTTTTTGTTTCTCTAGTGCTCAATCAACATGACAAACATCATTTCAAATGCAACCAATGCACACGAAATCTACAGTAATACAAGCAATTTTCTATTGTTGCTTCTTAAAATTGTGGATAAGTGCAATGAAAAAGATTATTCCTGTGTTCGCTTGCCACTGCATATTTTTACTCTCGTGGTGGGTCTGCCAACTAATTTGGCTCTACTATGGCTGCTGGTGAGGGGTGAGAAAGCTTTGTCACCTTCTGAAGTTTCGGGGCTCAATCTTGCCATGATGAACATACTCTACTGTGTCAGTCTTCCTCTTTCTGTGTACAATTCTCTGACTCAAGCCACTGGAACGCTTCTCATGGTTTCTGAGGCCATCTCTGTCCTCAACATAATCGGCTGTCCTCTTCTCTTGACCAGTATGTGTGTGGAGCGCTACTTGGCCGCAGCACATGCAGTCCTCTACATGAAGCTCGGGAGTAAATGGGAGTATCGTGTTTTCTGCTCGGCTGTAATCTGGATCTTAACTTTGGGCATTGCACTGATTACCTACCAAGAAAGGCTCCCTAAAATAGCTCTGTACTTGTCAATCATCCTTGATGTTTTCTTACTGATAATGCTTGGATGTCTAATGGGCATTGTGTGTGCACTCTCCAAAAAAGGTCCAGGTGAAGAAGGGCAAACTGGTGGAAAAGGTGGCTCACCCATAAAAAACAGAGCACTTAAGAACACCTTGTTGATTCTAATCCCAACGGTTGTAATCTACGCACCTCTCCTGGCTATAGCCCCTTATGTGCTCACACTTGATGATGTAGATAAAGAAATTAGTGACACACACTGTTTGTTCTTGAATCTGTTGAATGCCTTTCCCAGTCTCGGGGCCTGTATCGGGCCTGTGTTTTTTATGTCCCGTGCAAAACAACTACCCTGCTGGAAGAAGATTGCTGAAAAAGAACAAACAACCACTCAGGAGCAACAGCATCCCAAGTGAAGTTTCCTTTATGACATTCATCTGATATATGACGTGAAGACATAAAAAATAATGAATCTTGTGGCTTTTAGTTTTTACTGATATAAAAATGTGTAAACATGATTACGTAAAATGATTATTAGTCGATAATATTCAGAATATTGTTACTTCGTGACAATAAAAATCTTCTTGTCCTTTTGTTTTTTCAGACAAAACTCATAGAAACCTTTTTGTAATTAATTAGTGTAGGCTTCCTTTTTCCCTTTTTGTATTAAGTTTTTTAGTAAATGCAATTTTATTTTAATCTATAATAATCATATACACTACTTTGACAAAAAAGACATGGCGATTTGAGAGAAAAAAAGCAAATAAAGAAGTTATAAGAGCAATTGTTATCCCCTACACCGTGTTTAAAGTTTGTGACCCGCCCATCTTGGGAACATGCATGGGTATCAAAATTATCCCAGAACTTTCCAGTGGTAAATATGCCTTGAGAGGGCTTTCATGTCCAATTTTTAACTGACTCATATTTACGATAATTCTGATAGCACATGAAGGCAGCATTGGATCCGTGCATTAGGTCTTAAAGTGACAAATAATTATAAGTATGCTTAATGTGCAAAAATAAAAATCACCCAACTATTGTAACAAGACTTTAAAAATGTAAACATTATATTTTGATTTTGCAGGAAATGTAACTGGTGATATATTTGAACATTCTTGCTACATTGAGCATTTTTTAAAACGATCACGTCACAAAAAATTATTTGAATAATGTGAAAGGAAAAAAATGTATGTGCAGAAACCCTTGATATATGTACTATTTAGCATATGACATTTAATATTTAGGTTTTCATATTTATAAATGTTAATTTATTGTGCGTATTAGTTTAATCATTTGAAGCATATTGAATATTCATTTGAATAAATGAACATTTATTCTGGAATGTTGGTCAAATACAGGCTATTTTCGCTGTGTAGGCCTATAAAGTATAGCATATAGCCTACATTATAGTACACAGAGAAAATAGCCTGTATTTGACCAAAATTCCGGAATAGTCAGCAGCAAGCTGACTTAGCGTGGTGAATGTTTAAATCGTTGTCAATGGGACGCTAAATATAATTTGGGCTTTAATAAGATTTTCCAAATTAATAGGGAAGAATAAACCTGGTGTCCTCCATGGTTCCTGTTATTTTTCTTACAACAAAGCATGCGACAATCTCAATTTAAGAAGTGGGAAGTGGGGCATTTCTGAGGGCAGCATCATAAGACAAAGTGACAATACCAGCATTTTCACATTCACAAGCTATTGGAAATTCCCATCTTCCCACTTCTGAAATCATGAGCTCGCATTTGCTTGTTGTCAGAAAGAACAAGAACCGTGGAGGATAGGCCTACGTGCTCTAAAATTATTCTTGCAGTCACCTCTTATTATTTTCGTTAGTTTTAAGGATTTACAAATTACCAACTCTGGGGTTGTTTCTTGTAGGTTCAATATGGTTTAAACCTTAAAATAAAAATATGGACATTTTTACAAATATTAACACATTTTACAGCTTTCTTAATTTTCAAACTCGAACTTCTGCCTTTAAAATCAAAACAGGGCTCATTTCTCCATAGCCTATATATATTTATGCTAAATTTAGCTCGAATTTATAATATTCAAGACATGTACGAACAAAAAATTTTCAAAACACTTTCAACTGTTTTGAATTTTTTTTGATGTGATCCCTTATAAGGATAAATGATCTGGGGACAACTTCACGAAAATGAAAGCAGCATAAGGTCCGTACGTGACAAGGAAACTGGTGTTGGTGACGTGCGTACGTACTCAACACACTCTGGAGGACAGAAGTTTCCTGGTCAGTTTTGTTTTGTTGTGTATTTTCTGTTAAGATATGATTGAGACCACTTTGCTTTGATATTCATTCGGCAGATGATATGCTGTCCGATAACAGCATTATAGCAAAGTTATGTGCATTTTAGATTCAGATGTATAGGAACTGATCACGTGTTAAGTTTCAGCTGTAACGTGCGGTACCGGAGTAAAGAGTCTTGTTGAATTTACATTATTTGTTTTGATTTGATTAAGTGTTTTACGTATAAGATGTGACGAGCACAAAAAAATCTCTTTATCTAAACAGCAAAAGTCAGTGGTTTACATGATGGAAGGTGATTCACCTTCAATAACACGTAGCGATGAATATCGACTGCTTGAAACATACTGCCAGAAGAGAAAGCCACAGCAACGGGTCTGTATGCTCAGCCTAGGGGCACAAACAGGTCAGACCAGAGAGAAATACTGCACTTGATAACTTTCGTTTCTCTTTCGGAGAGTCACATTAATTGTAATTTGAATGACATTGTCTGGAAAAAAAAAAAAAAACAGGTGGCGAGAAATATGAAAATGTGGCTGAAAAACTGACCCGGATTGTAGACAGTGGACTTCTTGTTGACGATGGGATAGAGCCAGATTCTGGTAAAGTGTAGGCTCCTATTATAGACATTCAATTCTTACATCGACATACAAGTCATCGAAATATAATCCTATTAATTATCTAGACTGTAATTGTTCTATGTCCTTGTTTTTATAAAAGTAAACCCAGATGTTATAGAGCAGCTTGTCGACTTACTGAAGAAATCAGGGGATGACTTAAATGAGAAGGTAATTATCATTATCTCTTTATAGTCTGTAGCCTAAACTGTTTAGTTTGTAGTTATACAAAATTGTTACGTCTTTAAATGTCCCATTTGCCTTCTCAGATTGAGAAGAACCATGAGCTTTTGGGATACCTGCAGTGTACTTTCTCTTATGACTTTTTTGAAAAATTGATCTCAGCCTTCATCAAAAGTGTGGTACCAGAATTTCCTCAGAGCAGAAACAAACATGAGCAGATCGCCCTGACCTTTGAGGTGACCAGCAGACTCAGAGCCTTGGACCTTCAGCCCATGAACAAGGTCATGGGATTCGGAGCTCAGTACCTGCAAAAGAACTTCACTCCCTGGGTTAAACAGCACGGTGGTTGGGTGAGAGTTTATGCACCATTTACATTACAAATACTTTGTTGAAATGTATTGTTACAAATAAACAAGTTTACTAGAAATGAATGCCGCTTACTAAATACAATAATTACAAAAACGTGCGATATACTAAATGCATCTTATTCACTATAGGAGAAAGCCTTTGATGACGACGATGAGGTCCATTGACAAGATTGACTGGTTATTAGAATTATGATAAAATATGAATGATTTTTATTTTTTTTAATTTTTATATTTAAATGTGTATATTCTCAGGATTGACTATGTACCTGCTGACTATGTACTTGCAAATTAGTTTACATTTATTGTAAAATAACATTGTGTTAGTGAATTAAATGTGTCCTTAACACATTGCTGCACACTTTTAAAATGCAAACCAAAATATAATGCTAAAATATAATGCTTTATTGATTGAGAAGTTTGCTTTGTTGGGCAACAAATAAAGCAAGCACCACAAACATACAAATACAGTATGGCATTGGAATCAGAACAGTGCTTCGTTATTTTTATTTTTCATTATATGTACATATCAACTTCATTCATTGCTGCCTACAGCAATATGAAGTTTAAAGGGATAGTTCACTTTGAAATTAATTTTTGGTATGTTTTAGCTTACCTCAAGGGCATCAAGGGACATAGGTGTCTTTGCTTCCGCAGTAGTTTCAATTTGATATATTTTTTGGTCAAACCGTTCGTGTCTATCAGTCATATAATGGAGGTCTATGGGGTCCACCTCAAAGCACATGCACAGAGAAGTCCAAATTAAACATATACCCCTCCATTATATGACTGATGAACACGAACGGTTTGACCTAAAAATATCAAAATTGAAAATACTGCTGAAAAAAACACACCTACATCTTGGATGTACTTGAGGTAAGCTAAAACATATCAGAAATTAATTTCAAATGGAACTATCCCTTTAAATAAAATGGAACTGGGTTATAATTCTGTCTTAAGCACAACATTAGGCACAAAGAGGCAAAGACGAGATAAATATTAAATCTGTTGATTTTCTTTAGTGTATTCTTAATACATTGTAGCAATGATTTGTTTTGATTGCTATATGATGAATATGGTTGCAATATTTCACACCTATTCCGTTCACTTTAAAATGAACTATTCCTTTCCTTATTCCTTAAAAAATTCTGACTTTCTCACCCTCACGTTCTTCCAAACCTGTATGAATTTCTTTCTTCTGATGAACACTAGGAAAGATATTTTGAAGAATGTCAGCAACCAGACAGTTGATGGACCCCATTGACTTTCATAGAAAAATGGAAGTCAATGGGGTCCATCAACTGTTTGGTTACAAACATTCTTTAAAATATCTCCTTTTGTGGTCAGCAGAAGAAAGAATTGTATACAGGTTTGAAACAACTTGAGGGTGAGTAAATGATGACCGAATTTTCATTTTTAAATGAACTTATTCCTTTAATTTGTGACAAGGCAAGACCAATGGATGTGTAGCCCAGATAAATCAACATCACTGCAAATGTTACAGTATTAATGTAAACTGAATTTAATCATGTAAATCATTTGTATTTGTATAATTCTACAACGAAGCACTGGTGACAATGTTTGTCTATATACCAAGGTAAGTGTTCATTTTCCCCAAGGCATCACAGACAGTGGTCAGGTCGCTGCGTAGATCTTGAACCACGTTCTCGATGCTCCTGGTGTCCTTCAATAAATCAATGCTCTGGGTGTATGGGTTGTAGTAGACCGAAAAAGGCCTCTTTATTGTTTTAGCAAATTCCCTGTTTAGAAGGAAAAATGTATTAAATTGATATTATATATGACATATGTGTCTCTTTTATACAGATTAAGTCAGAGTTTTAGATTGTTCATGACTGAGTAGACATATATTCTACCTCATTTTCTCTTTTGCCTCTTCAAAACTCTCAGAGACAAAATAAACGTCTTGAAATGTTGTAATGAGGCACTCCTGGTAGCATGTGGTTTTGGGATCAAACATCTTCACTTTTGCTTTTTCAGAAAGTGCATGCTGCATAATCAAAGAGGATTATACATTCAGTTGACTATTAACTTGACATTTAAATACTTGAGGTGTTTATGTACGGTTAATGAAGGGCTTCTTACCCTTAACTCTCCAATAGAAGACAGTAGACCTGCTCCGTATGCCCTTAACTGGCCATCCTGTTTGCACAGCCCAAACTCAATTGTGAAGAAATAGCACTGGGGGGGAAAAGCACAGTGGTTTATTGCATAATAAACATGTCTTGCATATTTCAAAGGTTTGAAAGCAAGGTTATCTACAAGTTCCTTCAGACCCTTATGAGATGTACACTCTCATATTGAGACTTCCAAAAAATGTTATACCCAGATCTGATTGTGTCTCAAAGCCTGCCATACAGAGCCACTGATATGATTTCAATGCAAATGCATGCGACTCGACACCATCGATCAAACTTTACGCCACGAAAAAACTTCGGTGACCTTTTTATTTCCGTATCTAGTTAGGAACCTGCCAGTCAAGTTCCATGTGACATTTAAGAATTCAATAAGCACTTACTGTTGCCAGCTTCTGCACATCCTCATCTGAAGAGCCTAGAGATGCAAGGCCAATCTCCTGAGAAAACTGAGCAAACTTGGGATCAGCCAGGAGTGGTACATGACCCAGAAGTTCATGACAGGTGTCTCTGAGGACATGAAAACAGTTAACAGGTTAGAAGAGATTACGTTTTCTGCACACAAAGTAAAAGTGTGGGGCTTTTGCTCACGGTTCTGGTGTGTAGAGCGGGTCTGTGCTGTGACGTATATACTGAGTGCAGTTAAACACTCGATAAGCCAGGCCGGCCAGGAAGTCTCGTGGTGACAGATATCCAGCCACAGGCCGTACGGTAAACCCTGACCTCTCTGCAAAGGTCACAACCCAAACCACCACATTAAAGAGAGTTGACTTTCTTTGTCATAGAATGAGTGGAATTTATAATGCAAGAAGTAAGCAGTTTTCCTTTCACCTCGTAAGAACAGAGACACATCTTCCAGCTGTGGAATGTTGTCCTCTCTGTACCCACAATGCTTTGTGAGAAGAGGGAGGTTTTTCAAGTACTCGCGGCAGGCGTGAGTTGGATAGAGTTTTGTAAGTTCTCTGAAAACGACTCCCCATGTCCTCACTTCCTCTGGTGTGTACTCTATTCGTGGGATAGGCTGGCCACTGTTACACAAAGGACATTCGGATTAATTTTACGTATGAAAAGGGGAAGAAAATTGACTGTCATTTCAGTTAAGACTATTACTATAACTGCAGTTTCATATTTCCATTTATGTAATTGTACACTGCCCGGCTGTTTGGATTTAATTAGGCAAATGCTTCAGAGTCTATGACTGGATATGTTGAACGGTTCTTCTAACCCTAACTGATGGAGTGTGTTGCTTTTCTTAAACAACCATGTAGGAAAACACATAATGGCCATAATCCAGGATGACAGTGTCAAGATTGAAGGTACCTCTGAGTCCAGATCAAAATCTTGACCAAAAACCGATGAAAATAAATGTTGTGATGTTATTGGTCAAGATCTTATATTGACAATGGAAGAATCAAGCACTCTGTAAATGTAAAGTCGACTCCAGCACATCCCAAAGACTTTCAATGAATTTAAAGCTACACTGTGTGATTTTTACCCCCATCTAGCGGTGAAAAGGTATATGACCATCCAGTGAATATTAGTTTCTGTTCCTCTCAATTCCGATTTTGGTGGGCAATGTAGTCCAAGATTAAAGGGTTAGTTCACCCAAAAATGAAAATTAAGTCATTAATTACTCACCCCCATGCTGTACCAACCCCGTAAGACCTTCGTTCGTCTTCGGAACACAAATGAAGATATTTTTGATTAAATTTGAGAGCTGTATAACTACCACGTTGGCTCCTAAGGGACTGCCTCTTGACGGCCCAAAAAGTCAATGAAGAAAATGTTTAAATATCCCAACCAAGTGACTACCGTGGCTCAACTATATGTTTATCAAGCGACGCGAATACTTTTTGTGCGAAAAACAAACAAAAATAACGAGTTTTTCCGACTATTTCTTTTCTTCCTTGTAGGCCAGAACAAGACTTCCTTAGATTTCCACGACGCATGCGCGAGAATTGCGATCTGCTTACACCAGCTTACACCACTTCAGATCGCAATTCTCGCGCATGCGTCGTGGAAATCTAAGGAAGTCTTGTTCTGGCCTACAAGGAAGAAAAGAAATAGTCGGAAAAACTCGTTATTTTTGTTTGTTTTTTCGCACAAAAAGTATTCGCGTCGCTTGATAAACATATAGTTGAGCCACGGTAGTCACTTGGGATATTTAAACATTTTCTTCATTGACTTTTTGGGCCGTCAAGAGGCAGTCCCTTAGGAGCCAATGTGGTAGTTATACAGCTCTCAAATTTAATCAAAAATATCTTCATTTGTGTTCCGAAGATGAACGAAGGTCTTACGGGGTTGGTACAGCATGGGGGTGAGTAATTAATGACTTAATTTTCATTTTTGGGTGAACTAACCCTTTAACATGGCTTCCAGTTCGACCTCGTCCATGAGTGTTAACTCAAACGTAAACGCGAAAGGCGAAGCTTGAATTAACGGGTATGTCCCTCTTTGGCTAATGTACTTTCAAGATGGAGGGGCAACATGGCGAACCCCTTACCCGTATGTATTTTCAATGGCATATTATACACTCACGAGAATACTTTATTACTTGAACAAAGTAAATATACATTAATGAGCACATATATTTTTGAAAGAACTAAGTGTTTTTAGCTAAGAATAAACTAAAAGAGTTACACAGTGTAGCTTTAAGGTCTGGACTTCAATTCATGTGTGAAAATGATTCTTTATGCTCTCTCCCAGCCATTTTTTCACAACTTGAGCCTGATGAATCTTGGTTTTGTCACCCTGGAATATGGCTATGTTGTGTCTTCCTAAGAAATAAAAAGCTACACACTCCATCAATTAGTGTTAGAAGAATTGTTGCCAAACAAATGCCATGCAAAAAAAATATCATAATCATTGCAATAATGATATAATCATAGACTTTTTTAAGCTTTGCCTATTTAAATGTTATATATATATATATATATATATATATATATATATATATATAAATATATAAATGTCGAGACAGTGTATTATGTTAGTTAGGGCCATACACTAATAATTGAGCTACAAGAACCCACTAGCAAAATCAACAACAAAAGAATATAAACTATTATAATCTATACTAACAATTTATAGTTCATTGCAACCTCCACAAAGTACTTCCTCCTCTGTCGATACACCTTGTCTTTGAATCCCTGCAATAGAGAACAGAGAATAACTTTACAATAAGGTTCCATTTATTAACATGAAATGGAAGTTGTGATAGTCTTTCCTTCCCATTTGTGATGTATAGTGAACCTCCTCCTAAACAAAAAAAAACAAAAAAAAAATAGGGCTGGATTTGATTTTGTCCATCAGACTTGAGAGTAACAGATTATCCCGCCCTAACGTGTGACGAAAAACGTGTCATGGGATTATTCATGTCTATTATTCATTGTTAACCCATGATAATCAACTTTAAATAATAATGTATCTGTTCTGTGATGCGCATTCGTGACTCTCCTGTTCGGAATCGTTCATCAAAATGAACGAATCTTTTTTCGAGTCTTTTGGTTCATTCAACAAACGAAATGAACAAATTGACTCGGAAAAGATTTGTTCATTTTGATGAGTCACGAACGTGCATCACAGAACAGAGCAAGGCGAGCATTTGAGCTTATAAAACTTAAACTTTGTTATTTTTAGTTTTAAATGACCGATCGTTTCGCTTGATAAGACCCTTATTCATCGTCTGGAATCGTTTAAAGCCCTTTGAACAGTTTGCACTGAAACTTTTGGACCTTGAACCATTTGGTGCCCAATAAAGTGCATTATATGGAGAAAAATCCTGGAATGTTTTCATCAAAAACCTTAATTTCTTTTCGACTGAAGAAAGAAAGACATGGACATCTAGGATGACAAGGGGGTGAGTAAATTATCAGCAAAAGTTTTTTTTAAAAGTGAACTACTTTAACAGATTTACTTACCGGGTGGTCAGCATCCAGTTCTGAGCCATACATTAACACTCTATGTGAACATTGGTCCAGCTCTGAGATCTTTTGGGGAAACCATGGTATTCCTTCCCCATCTGCCAATCCTCCCAAAACACACACACAGTCCAAACAGTCTGTAATAAAGAGACAGATGAATCAGTAACAATATCACAGTCATTACACTGGCAATTCTTTCACAGAGAACTCACCAGTCTCTGCAGACCACACTTGTTGGGGTGTGTTATACGAGACAATGTTGACGTGGTCTTTCAGGTGCTGCACCAGCTCATTGAACTCTTTTTTTGAGCAGTTGCACTCTGCATATATCTCCACCTCATTGGGGACTCTCTTGGATCTGCGAGACTCAATATGGGCCAAATTCACTTGTTTCTCCTTTTAAACATACAGTAAACAGAACAGCAGGATGTCACTTTGGTTTCATCTTCACTGTCGTAATCAAAACATCCCTTATTAAAGTGTACTATTAATAAACCCCACCAAAGGATAAGGTGTTCACTAACCTGAAAGAGTCTTAGCGCTTTCACCAGGCAGCCCACTTCATTCTTCAGAGAGAAAATCACTGCTAATTTCCCAAGGTCATAGGTGGATTTCTGTTCCTCTTTGTCAGGTCTTTCATCTATCCGATTAAAGGATGTCCTGCGGAGCTGCTTGGAGGTGTTCAGTAAATATAAAAACTCTTAAGATGCAGAAATGGGTTGAGATAATAAGTAATTTAAGTAGTTTAAATGACAAGAGTGGTAATTAACAAACTCAAAAGAAGAATTTACACTTCCATTTTTTTTTGTAATGTTATGAATTTTGTAAGAAAACATTGCCTCTACATCCAGAATAACCAACAGACACTAAAGTTTTCCAGTGCAAATCAATGATTTATGCAAGTAACTAGTTAAAAAACAAACAAAGCAATTTAATATTTATTTGAAAGAAAAAAAACATTTCAAATGTATATTGAAATCACGGTTCATTATAAACAAATAGTATGGCAATTTGACTATATAAAATGTGGTGCCCAAAATAGGGTCAATCAAACTGTTCAGTACTCACCATTGAGGTTGCAAGATGTTGTTGGTCATACATTGCTGAATCCAAAGATAGTCCTCGCCGAGCCCAGTATTTGCTGGAGAACATCATCATAGCAGGTTGCATCTTCGGAATTACATCTTGACCTCTCTTCCTAAGCAGCCCAATTGGTGATTTAGGGGCTGTCTGCGGCCCCTTCGCATTGGCTTGTAGTTCAGAGGACATGGTTAGTGTTTCTTGAGAAGTCTTCTTTCCCTGCATTTCCTATGGCAAAGGTACTTTTGTCTCAGACGATTTTTCTTCAAGCTGTTCCTTGGAGATCACGGGGAGCACTTTGCATGTGCCACACACTACCTGACACTCCTCCCCCGTCAGTATCAGAGCTGGGATTATATACTGTGACGAATGACGTTGAGAAGGGCCACTCTCCAACACAGGGTAGGCTATCACTCATATTGGCTTTTGAGGGGATGGCTCTTCCATTAGGAAATGTCAGCTCGTCCAAGACCTGATTGAAGTGGATAAGCTCATCTCGCCCTCTAGGAGAAATGAATCTAGAGCAAAGTCATCAAGATTTCAAGATTCACAGAAATGTGGCTTCATTTTACAGATGTGAAGAAATAGAGGGGGACATCACCCACCATTTTTGTTAGATATAAATGCCTTTGTGCAGTGTGTATCCTTCAGAGGTAGGATTAAGAACCGTTCGACATAGAAAACAAGGAAAATACGAGCTTTAGTGAGATTAGAGCATTCGTTTTCATAAAGTATGAACTTAAATGTCAGTAATATTTATGGAAACGTCACCTCCTTTGAGGTCAGATGCATATTGTTTATGGTTCTGGCAAATAAGTACGTTTGTCAGTGCACAAGATGCTGCCGTTTTTTTTTTTAATGAAAGAGAGCTAGAAGAGAGATAACATTACGGCGGTGAGCAGTGAGCTATCAGCTTCCTTTGAGGCAATTTCCTGTGGAACAGGAAATGAAAGAGATGGAAGTTGATTCGGTGTGTCTTTGTTGTGGGCTGTGGTTATGAGTGGATAAAATACATTTCATCATCAATCAATATTTTCACAGACTGTCCATCTTTTCCGCAAATGTCATAGCAGAACCTCTGAACCAAGACTACCGACTTTGAATAATCTAAAGCCACAGTTGGCAGTTGGAACTGTTGCCTTTGGTCAAATGTTCCTTATTTACAATTGCGAAGACCTTTGCAAATTGTATAAGGTGACTACCTAATTACAAAGTACTCTTAACTAATTAAATCTCAAGTTATGCAACACGTTAACTAATGTTATATTACATAACCCAAAATGTCTCTCTTCATTGGACAAGGACATGGGCAACAGCAGTGTATGTTAAATTTTGGGTTAAGTGTTATTTAAAAAGATTGAGTTCCACTACTGGTAAAAGGAAACAAAAACTAACCAGTCAACAAGACTAATGGAAGACAGATTTTAATTTGAATCTGAATTATTTAGGAAAAGGGCAAACTGATAAGAACAAAAAATATATATAATATTCAACAATGGATACCCCACCTCTGAAACATTATGAAAAGTCTCTCTATACACTGAGAAGGAATGATTATTTCAATGAAAGACATTATGGTACAAGATTTTACAAAAATAATGCTTTAGGATCCTTTTGGATCCTAGTTTTACATTCATATATGTTCTCTGCGATTTTTTCTTTTCTTTTACAATGTGGCATTTGGTAGCAAATATCTACATGAAACCCAACACTGTTCATCTTGCTGGAATACAGGGGATATAAAATCTGTACTATACATCATGTAGTGCTGTACACTAGGAAATGAAGGCTACTTTGCAGCCGTTGTGTGTTGCTTCTTTTAAATGGCTGTGGCCGTTGGAGACGACGTGATCTTGTCTGTGTGAGGATCTTGGTGGGGTTTGAGGTGACTCAAGTATTCCATATTCACTGGTTTCTAATGCTGCAGAGGGTTTAGTGACTGTGTTGAGGCCCAGAATCTCACTCACTGAATGGGGCAAGTCCTTAGAGGGAAAAATAAGAGAATCAAAACTTGTATTACCGGAACAAAATAATCGTTTTCTAGAGATTTTGTATTTTGTTCAAATACCACACTATCTGCAATCATGCATGTGACATACCTTACAATTCTTTATCTGCATACAGATAGATTCAGATTTGATAAGGATTTCTTCGATGTCTAGTTTCATGGAGAGTTCATTTATATGCTGTAAAGAAAACATATCAATAAGTGAACTATTTTTCTCACAATCTAATTTGTGTATGTTGCAAGATGTAGATGCATATACTACTATTCAAAAATTAAAGGTGCTGAAGAAAAATTTCTAATTATTATTAAAAAAAAAATTGTGGAAACCATGATATATTCAGGATGTTTTGATGAATAGAAAGTTTAAAAAAAAATTATAGCATTTATTAAAAACTATTTCTGTATTGTCACTTTTGAACAATTGAATGCATCCTTGCTGAATTAAAAGTATTAATTGTCCAAAAAATAAATCTTACTGACCCTAAACCTCAGAATGATGTAGTTAAGGCTTACCTTCAGGATTTCATTGAATCCATATTTTCTGTCCATTATTTTTTGTTTCTCAGAGTCTAAAATGGCACAGCACACCAGAAGGTGAAAGTTTTGGCAAGGCAGTCTGGTCCACATAACCTGAATGGGAAAATATAAATTGAAGAAATTATTAAATCAAATGCCAATATAACAAAAGTATAATCAAAATTATACCGGACAGTAGCTGCAGTGTCCTGAGAAACAAAGGAATGGACTGATGGTTATTATTACACACCTCCCAAAGGCGAAGGACGTCCTGAAAATGTAGCTCTCTCTTGAATCGGATCAATAACCAGCGAAAACAGAAATATAAGTACCCAGAATCCTGTGCCTCTGTGAAAACACATAAATACAGAAGTAAACACAATGCCTACTGATGGTCAACATTAATGAAAAAGACTAGTCTTCCTCTGGGTATCTTACCTAGGTAGTTCCAGAAGGCCAGATCTAGCAGACGAAGCAAAGTACTGAGCTGAATTAGTTGGGTCTTCATCCCTTGCATCTGCTCTTCAAAGTTTTCATGCTGCCACAGACATTAGTGACAATTAAAGAGATCGTATTTTGTTTTTAATCATTTTCAACTTCCTTTAGTGTGTAATGTCACTGTTTGAGCATGAATGAGGTCTGCAAAGTTACAAAGTCCACACCAAAAGGGAATTATTCTCTATATCAGTGCGCACTGTTTTTGAACTCCCTGAAACGCCTCAATTGTAGTCTTGAGTTTTCTTGCAGGAATGAAGAGGTCACAATTTCACTCATTTAAATAACTCACAGGCAAGGCATACACACACAAACTGGTTGATTTTCATTAGTGTGTTTAAACTTGCGGTTATGCAAATGGGCGTGACATTTCTGCAACAAGCTCGAATCGATCGACCAATTACAACATCCTTTTTTTTCAAAAGGAGGGACTTCATAGAGACGGGAACTAAACAGGTGCTGTTCTCGAAAGCATTGTTAGCCAACTATGGTCGCAAGTGCTTTCATTACCAACACGATTCAATGATACAAATACAAACAAAAACAGTCATGGTTTCTATGCGAATATATAGTATAGTGTAATTTATTCCTGTGATCAAAGCTGAATTTTCAGCATCATTACTCCAGTCCTCCAGTGTCACATGATCTTTCAGAAATCATTCTAATATGATGATTTGATGCTCAAGAAACATTGATTCTATGATTATTATTAATGTTGAAATCTGTTATTTTTACATTTTTATTTCAGGATTCTATGATGAATAGAAAGTTCAAAAGACCAGCATTTATCTGAAATAGAACGCTTTTGTAACACTTACCCTGTCAGTAATAATTTTTGGGGTCAGTAATAATTTTTATTTTATTTTAAAATAAAATAAAAAAAATACTTTTATTCTTCAATGATGAGTTAAATTAATCAAAAGTTACAGTAAAGACATTTATAATGTTAGAAATATTCTATTTTAAATAAATGCTTTTCTTTCGAACTTTCTATTCATCATAGAATATCTTTCTATAGCATAAAATCAGCATATTAGAATAATTTCTGAAGGATCATGTGACACTGGAGACTGTAATAATGATGCTGAAAATTCAACTTTCATCAGAGGAATAAAATACATTTTAAAATATATTAAAACAGTCATTTTAAATTGCCATAATATTTCACAATATCACTGTTTTGGTTTTGTTTCGATCAAATAAATGCAGCCATGGTGAGCAGAAGAGACTTCTTTTAAAAAAATTACAAATCTTACCGATCTAAAACTTTTGACCAGTAGTGTATTTATCACATTTTATTCTATATATTTTGACGCATTAACAATCGACAGCATTTTTGAACAGTGCGCAAGAGCCTAAATGCGCAAGGCAACCCTTGACGTATGAGGAAGTCCGTGATGAATCAAACATCAAATTAAGTAATATAGTCAGCAGCATCTCGGAGATCTCGAATAAGTTATTACTCCTCCACGTGCGTGTGACTTCATTAACGGCAGTCCTATATTGTTGAACCAATGTGGTTTAAATGACAGAGGTGCGACCATGTTACTACGGTTTTGGGAAACAATGGTGAATATGTGTATACCGACGGTGCCTTATACTGCGGTAGTTATTCAGCATTGTACGGGAAACACACCCCAGAGCGTTCCTGACAGACTGGAAAGAGAGGTGCTGCAACAATGCAAAATATGTGCGAAAATAATGTATTTTTTGAACATTCAAGCATGAAAATCTATTCTAATAAACCCCCAAAACAAAATCAAAACAGGACCCCTCTAAAAAAAACCTCTCTCCCTATAATGACTTAATATGCAGAGACAACTAGAAGTAAACCATTTGTTGGTTGACTAATTTAGTCCATTTAAAATGCTTGCCCAAAACAGCGATAGCGTGAGGACAGAATCATGGTTTATTGATGCAGGCAAATCTTCTCACAAACAGCAAACCCAAGAGTGCTAAAGAGAGATGTGCTGAAACAAACGTATTGTATTACCATTTCATCCATGAAGGAAACAAAGCACCAGAAGGCATCTACTTCATTCTCCATTACAAAAAGGACAGGAGAGAGCAGGTCACTCATACCCTGCACGTACCCTGCACAGGAACAGGAAACCGGGTAAATACAGGTCAAGTAATGTAAGCAATCGTAAAGCACTTAAGGTAATCCATAATCTAAATAAATGAATGTGCAATTAAATCACATTGATTTAAGTGAAAACAAGGGATCAGCATGGGAGTCAGTAGTATACTGTACATGTCAGTAGTTTATATTTTAATTCAGAGAAGTTGCACTGAACAATAATTGAAACACATGTAATCACTTGCCTAAGTCAAAGTCGTACATGCAGTATGTCATCAGGATGTCATGTAGTAAAATCAAGCCAGGGTTGTCCAGGCCTTCATAAAACTTGTTATTGCGGTCGGTTCGGTTCACATCTTTTTCTAAAAGAGATTTAACAACCACAAACTGAGCTTCACCCAGGTAGAGAAAAGGTGCATGGGAATATTTTTAAAACAACTAAAGAATAAAACTTGCAATGTAATTAAAGACATACCAATCAGGCTCCTGTAATCTCGTAACCTTGAGTTTCTCCTTTCCTGCTCCTCACTTACTGACTTCCACTGGAGCTTCATTCTGAAGTATTCATCACTGTTGAGAGAACACACGATCTTACGTATGCGTCATCTAACGAAAGAGAGCTTTAAACAAATGATGTCGATTCTCTGAGGGAAACATGCGTACGTTTTACTCTTTAGCAGGAGCTTCCTTTCTTCATGAGTGCTGTTCCACGGAAAATAGCCAAGCAAAAACTTCCAAGCCTCTTTCCTTACTGCGTGACAAAGGCCCTGGTGAGATAAAAACATTTATAAACATGCCTGGCCTAAGTGGAAGGAGTTGGACAAGAGGTCACACACATCTCAGACTCAGCTCATTGTCAATAAAGTTGAAATTGAACAGAAATTTGTGTTGCGTTTAACTTTGCATTTAGCTAATGTGGAGGGTATTCCAAAAGGAAATCCACCCAAACAGATCAGATTGAGATGTTGTAATGCTGGTTATGTATAATATAAACAGTAAGATCTTTTTGAATGAAATTAATACTTTTATTTAGCAAGCCAGCATCAAATTGATCAAATGTGAAAGACTTACATATTTTACATAAATGCTGTTTTGCTCTTTTAAACTTCCAAATTATCATGAAACAAATGCAATACAATATTTTTGTTTTCGACACTGATAATGCAAGAACTATTTCTTGAGCACCAAATCAGCAGTTTAGAATGATTTCTGAAATATCACTTGACGCTGAAGACTAGGGTAAATTCGGCTTTGCCATCACAGGGAAAAAAAAATCACATTTTTAAAATCAAAATTATTTTGACTGTTTTTACTGTATTTTCTATCAAATAAATGCTGCCTTGGTTTCAAATTAAAAAAAAAAATCAAACAGACTCGAAGTTTGCGTGACTTGCTTTATGATGCAGAACAAAACCAAATGGGTATAACTTCAGTAAGTCGTGACCTAAATGTTTGCAATCCACCACAAAGGTTACAGAGAGGCCATGGTGATAAAACCACAAGCAAAGAAACAACTGCTGAAGACATAATCGCCAGACATAGGATATCCTTCGGGTGAGTTACAGTAAGATATTCAAAGCAATATCTTACCCCTTTAAATATTACATCCTTTATGTGAGGTACATTGGTCATTCTTCCCTCTGAGTCCTGGTACTTTTCCCATTCTTCCATTGTTACCGGGCCCTTCCTTTGCACCTCTGGCCTCGGCCCCAGATCAAGCTGAAACGAACACACACACAAATCAAATCAATTTTCCATAAGAATACTTTTGCACAGGATACCTCATGTGGGCTGTCTTTGTCCAGTCTCAACTAAGTGAAACTTAAGGCTGGAATTAGATCTGCACTCACTCTGGTGATGACTTCAAATCCAGGCTCTTCCTGCTGGTTAATCTCTAGTCCGGGAATGAGTTCTCCCAACAGATCCGCCACCTCCTCAGCAGGCCGCTGCTGACACTCTAATTCAGGCGCCCGAAATGCGTCAAAGAGGTAGTTAGTGACTTTGGAGAAGCCACCCAGCGTTGTTGTATAAGGATCTTTCTTGAATTTCTGTTTGATAGTGAAAATATTGTGAAGACAACTTTTAAATAATCCATCACATTCATTTTTATATCAATGATCAATTCATGGATGACTACTACTACGATTCACAGGATAAACCACATACCTGAACAAAGTTAAAGTTTGTATCATCCAGAAGATTCTCAAAGGATTGCGAGAAGGCTTTGTTATAAGAGCTGACAATCAAGATACTTTCATCATCGGGACACCTTCGAAAGAAAGAGACAGTGATAATAAGATTCATTGTATTGTCTTAATAAAGTAATATCATTTATAATTTTGTTTTAATGTGCAAACAAAGATTGTGACATAAAACAAACATACATCCATACAGCCTACTTATTAACAGTCTATTCTGATAACTCCTATATGTATATACATTTATGTGTGTGTGTCTGGAAGCATTTAAACAAAGGAACATCTAGAAATGATAGTAAAAACAAATAATAATGAAAATAATACATTTTAAGAGTCCACATAAGTGCTCGTAAACATATGACATCACTGGCCATATCGCTCTGTGGTTTGAATGACGACAGAAGCTGAGCCAACAAAGCCCAGCCTACGTTTCATTATGGAGACTAAGATAAGAACTTTAATAACAGCTATCTTTTCCTCAGCAGGGCTGAATTCAGCATGCTTACGGGCGGATTTAATCTGGTGTGATATTTAACGCAGGGGAAAGGAGTGTCTTCCTGTCCCTTTCATAAAGCCTTAACTCTAAACGAACAGCTGCTGTTCGACCTTACACGAATCACGCTCACGGCCTCTTGCCACAGAACACATGCGAGACTTCCTCAAAGGTGCCGAGATATTCAATCTCGTTTGCATGCAGATTGGGTTACATTTTGATGACTACAGTTTTAAAGGAGGAAGTGTTTGGACGAATAATTCTGATTGTGAAATGCCAGTGGTATTTAGTGACTTAAAAGTTCAGGGCTCACTTTTAAGTTAAGAACAAGAAGAATGAAAATATTAAGCCATAATCATTCAGAGGAAGACACCTGACGCTACACAGTTATGTAAAAGCCGACATGCTAATTTATGCTCTCAGGAACAAAGGAAGGCATAAGCTGCAGTAGCCTGGCTAACGTCAGACCACGTCTCATTGAGATTGAGACGTGTTCTGGGAACCACATGTCCATTTCTCGTATTTGAGGTGTGGTTTACGAATGCCCAGAGCTGTTTATTGCGTGCCAAGAATGTCTATCAAATGCGCCTGTATGTCGTAGCTCATAGCCAATCGTTTCAATTATACCAGATCACGTATGTAGAGCGACAGAAATTAGACGATGAGTCAGAGATTTGCGTGTACATGCGTCTGCTGCCATGTCTGATCCATAGGTATAAACAAACTGCTAAGGTGTGCCGCATTGACGTCATCATCATCTTGCTGACTCCTCCTCGTTCTGTGATTGGTCCCCTCGCTGAGGCGAAAATCTGGTCCATGGTATCCAGACTGTCTAGCGGCATGAATAAAATGTTGCGGTGCAAAGGCAGAAACCCAGACTAAAGCTGCAGCCCAATTACTGGGTACTTGTGCACTATTCTGTGCCATTTTTAGGATAAATTAGGGATTTATTAGGGAAATCGCATCTAACGTAAAAGTTTGTGTTTACATAATATGTTTGTATACATAGATATTATACATTTTTATTTATCATGTATATGTCTGTGTGTGCATGTGTATGTACACACACACACATTTTTTTGGTGTGTACAAATATTGACCTACAGTGTACACACATACATACAATATATATTAATCTTATACACATACACACACATATATATATATATATATATATATATATATATATATATTACGGCTGTGAAACGATTAATCGCGATTAATCGCATCCAAAATAAAAGTTTGTGTTCACATATGTGTGTGTAATGTGTATAATTATTTTGTATATATAAATACACACATATGCATGTATATATTTAAGAAAAATGTGTTATTAATATATCAAATATTTATATTTATGTATAATATTAATTTTGTATAAATATATATTTATATATACACAAAATAATTATACACACTACACACACATATATTATGTAAACACAAACTTTTATTTTGGATATGATTAACCACGATTAATCATTTCACAGCCCATATATATATATATATATATATTGTAAGACAAATTTTATGTTAGATGTGATTAATCGATTTGACAGCACTAGTTATAACTGATTTCAATTTATTAAAAATATATAATAAACATATATATAAAATAATTATATACTATACATAAAATATTTTTAATTAATCAAATTTATATTATACTTATTAAAATATAAAATTTTTAACATATTTTATCACATTTTCAGCTGTAATAAGAGCGTATTATTATCTGTTTATCCGATTTTAACATTAAAAATAATTTTAACATCACAAAAAGCAACGTTAAAATCATTCCATGGAACTTACCTCACAAGAAAATACATGCAGAGAAATTATTAAATAAGACTGCAGGTTCTGTGCACAGCTTATATAATGTATTCAAAACCATTTATAAAAACAATTGTAACTCATGTCTACACTCTACTGGTCTAATGCTGTAATTAAAAAGAGCATACAAAATCATTTAGATCTTGCGCAAACAGAATAATATTACAGTAAGATATTGCACAACATTTGTTAACAGCTGAGCCAAAGATCTGGCTTGATCCATTGAAATAAAATTAACGCATACTGCACTCACTCGTTGATCTGAACTGATTTCCTCAGGCAATCCAGGAACGCTCTGCTCCCTCCCTGGTGGAAATGAATAGCTGGCAGTGCTGTGCCATCCTTCAACCGGAAAATAATGTATGACCAGCCCTCACATTTGACTGTGATAGACCTGAGGTCACACACATTAAAAGAGAAGGCCCACTTGTTCCGGTCATTTGCGTGGTTTGATCCATCTGTGACAATGTGACAATAAATAATACGCTTGGTTACCGTTACACATTTCCATCTGGTTTTGGAAAGAAAGGGCCATAGGCAAAATTCACTGGTTGTTATCTTACTGACATTTTCTTTTAGGTACCGGGTAAAATGAACAGTGGAAGCAATTTGATATAAAAGAGGTTTTTCAGCCACATTTGACTTAAATGTTTTACCATCTCCATGTGAGTGGGCTTTTCTCCGGTATGAGACAGCATTGATCATATCCCACTCGGTTTCGTAGCTCAGCTGATGGTCGAGAGGACGATGAGGGTTGTCTTCTGAACTCTGAGTCCATTCCACCACTGAGCTGGAGTCCTTCACACAATCAAACATTCGAGTTATCCTTCCTAATTCAGAAAACTATTCAGAATCTTGAATATACTAGTATAGATTACATAACAAAAGTCTGAGGCATTTTAACATATGCAAACTCTCACAGATGAAACGGGTGACAAACCTTGCAGGCACACAGTATGTTTGAGGGATCTGTATCCTCCAGGGGTTTATATTCCACAAGGGTTTCACCATCCTACAGTTAAAGAGAGATTGTTAGATGGCTGTCATTTTTTACAGACATTTCAAAAGCAGATGTATCATTGAAATGTATGAAGTACGATGTTGTTCGAAAGAAATTCATATTTTTATTCTGCAAGGATTCACTAAATAAAACAAAAGTGACAGTTAAGTTATGTATAAAGTTATAAAATATTTCTATTTTTAAATAAATGCTGTTCTTTTGAACTTCGCATTTCAAAAAAATCCTGTATCACGTTTTTTTCCCCCCAAAACAGTGTTCAACATTGATGATAATAAGAAATGTTTCCTGAGCAGCAAATCAGCATATTAGATGGAATGGAATGTGGATGTATAACATCTATATGTATATAACATGAATGTATGGAACATGAATAACATAAATGTAATGTGGTATAACATCTTATGTATGTCACGTGGACCCAGTTAAGGTAAAACTTAAAGGAATCATAACAATCCTGAAAAACACACTCGTTTAATAAATAATATTATCACTGACAACCACCATACCTTATCAACAATCCTGAGGAACCCCGATATTAAATCCTGATCCTCAGATTCATCTTGAGATGAGTGAATGAAGACTCCCTCATGTTCAAACACCACCTACAAACACAAAGAAACATGCAAATAGGCCATTAAAAACAACAATTTCAGTACTCTACTCCGTGCCTTTAAATGTCTAAGCCTGAGGCCTGAACTGACAGCTCCTGACAAACTGACATCAACAATGTTCTTGAAGACTCCCCAACAAAAAAATGCCATTGATCATTGTAAAAATAAAAAATGACACTGGGAAAACAACCATGGAATAACCTGGAACTATGTGCAATGATCATGTCTCCTATATTATCATCTTGAATTTGTGTGATAGTGGTATGTAGCTGTAAGAATATATATATATATATATAACGTTATATATTGCCACTCAATCAGCAAAACATCATGGTGGCCAAGGTATTTGATGATGATTGTGTAACAAACACGAGAAAACGATACAGACGAGAATGAGATTATGTAGTGCCAATAAATTCATATATAAAGATAGTTAGAAAAAAAAAGATAGTTAGTTTCCTTATGGCCTGAATTCACCGGACTCAGTAGATAAACAACCAGTCATCAAGCTCAAAACATCTTCATAAACCTGCCAGACAGGCAGCTCATGACTCAAAACGAGTTAAAGTACAAACACAACTCTGATTATTTGTTTTTAGAGTCCAGACGCCCCGAATACGTTCGTTATTGCAGTTGTGCTGCTATTGGCAACGGAAACGCTACTTCTAACGTCCGTGTTTTTAGCAGTTTGATCAGCTGTATGTCAGTGGGTTTGGCAGCTAGCAGCCAGGCTAACTGTTGCTAAACACAGCAGTTTCCCAGACCAGTGTATCATCTATTTCCCAGCACCGACAGTTCAAAAAGCAGGTCAAACAGAATATCTACACCACAACCCACGGAAAAATATCGGTAAAATGGAGCTATTTGTCTTTTTGACCGTGTATTGACTTATAAAGCAGCATGCTCAATACCTTGGGAGGAGTTGTGGCCGCCATGTCGACTGCTAAATGAAGACGTAGCACCGCTCACGTGCCTGTCAGCGATCCACAACAACACTGACGAGTCATTTTCCGCATGGCCAACGCCGCGCATGCGCACGGACATATTTTTTAATGAATTTTCAATTTACAGGCATCTACTACATGTTTTAATAATAATAATAATAATAATAATAATCCTTAAATCGGTGGAAAATAATTTACTATTTGGGTGCGATTGACATGTATTTTACTTTATGTAGGTGGTTATCCAAATATAGAGTAGCAGCAAAATTAGAATGATTTCTGAAAAGTTTAAATGTAATTATATTTCACAATATTTAATGTTCTTTTAATGTTATATATATATATATATATATATATATATATAAGAAAAGAACAGTAAAATTACTCTATTTATAGTCATTCTCCAATGAGCCACTGTAACGACCCATGAACAATCTATGAAATTGTTTGTGAAAAAAGAAAGAAAGAAAGAAAGAAAGAAAGAAAGAAAGAAAGAAAGAAAGAAAGAAAGAAAGAAAGAAAGAAAGAAAGAAAGAAAGAAAGAAAGAAAGAAAGAAAGAAAGAAAGAAAGAAAGAAAGAAAGAAAGAAAGAAAGAAACCTTAACCAAGAAAGGCTCGAGCAATGCACACGAAGCTCGATTGCCCTCTAGCGGTTTACACAGTGGGACTTTTATTTTGAAATGAAATGTCTTCCAACTGGCGGGAAACTTCTGTCAGTGGACAACGACAGACCTGACAAGTGAGTGTACTAACGTATGTAGTATATATTTGTAAATACATGTAGACACTCGTTTGTGCATGTAATATTTGACTTGTTCTGACAACATTTCAGATGAGAAGGTCTACAAAACAGGAAGAATTGTGTGATTTGTGAATTCTGACACCGAGGAATCAGATACAGAATGGTTCAAATAGTCATTTCAAGGTAACTTAGGTGTGAAATATAAATCATTACAGATCATGAATGTTCTGAAAGTGCTCGTTGAAAATGCTTTTCGATGTGTTCTGCAGCAATGCTGCTGAAGGTCCAGCCGAATGGCTGCTGGTGGAGCTGCAGGGAGAAATGATGTCCAGACAAAATACTGGACTAGCAGGAAATCTGATGGGGGACCTGCACTACACTAAGGAGGTTTGTCTTTCTCTAATACTGTAGCTGGGCAGAACAAAAGAAAAAAAGAATATAGATACAAACATATTATGTATGTGTATTTATGCACACATGAGTATAATATAGGTATGTATCTATATTATTTTTTCTTTTGATTTTGGTCTGAAATATGCCCAATTATTTATTTGTGTGTGTCTGTGTACATACAAAATTATAAAACTACTTTTTACCTATATCAATTCTTGATTTGTCCACTATTCAAGGGATTACCAGTCCTTATAGTTGGACATCACATCCTCTATGGAAAACAGGTCAAACTGGAGAAGCCCTTTGCTGTTCTGATGAAACACTCTGGACTTCCTCGGAATACAGAAGAAACTATGGAAACCAACCAAGAGAAACCAACATCTTACACCGTATCTGCCCTCATCAAAAAGAAGCTTATCTTTAAAACTCGACCTAAACCTATCATCACTAATGTGCCGAAGAAAGTATAACTTATGTCCAGATATTAGAGACTTAACTTTAGCACAATATTCTAGATTTGTAACCATATGTTGTTTGGAATGGTGGATTAGTATTTTAGTGCATTTATTGTTAACATACATTGTTGTATTTTTTATACATCTTTATGACTAATAAAGAACAAATATAAATATTTTAAGTATGAAATGTAAGTAATAGATCTTAATTTGAAAATGAAAAAAAAAAAAGAATGCTCCAAAAATGCTCACTTTTGAATTGAAGTTTATTGTATCAAAACATCAGTTACAAGTGTTTGCAAAAATAATTGTGAGGGAAATGTCGAAATGTAAAGAATCCCTTTGTACATACAGGAGTAGGGCAATGTACATAATGCATAAAACAAATATGTAAAATTCACATGAGGTTAAAAGACCATGCAGGTCCACTGTAGAAGTACAGGTTAGCTGTGAGACTTAGACTTAATGCTGCTGTTTCATCAACACATGATTTAATTCTGAGTAGGAGACAAAAGCTGCCAGTGGCAATCTGTAAAACAACTGCATTTTGGTTAAAAACATGTAACCTCTACCATTATGGAGTATGAATACTGTAATTTATAAATCCCTAATCTGTACAGCGTTATTAAAATAACATTTTACTTAAAATAATGTTTCCTAGGAAAATGCAGATACACTGATAAGTGTGAGAAATAATTCTTGCATGTTTAAAATATCTTAGAATTTTAATTTACAAAAATATATATTACTTTACAATATTGAAATGACTGACATAATCCTAGTTTTCACTGGTTAAGCTTCACCATCTACAAATGAATGCACTGTCTGGCAGACAGCAGAGCAAGAACTTTTTTCACTGAATATTGTGTAAACCCAATTTGTATTTTGTATTTTTTTTACATACAATTTTAAGCCCCTCAAATTCAATCAGGGATTTCTTTTCCTGAAGACGGAGCATATTAAATATCACAAGTTTGACACCCAGTTTACAAATGAATAGCATAAAATCTTAAAATACACAAATGTGAACAATGAGAACGCAAGTTTGATTGTAAACAAATGATAAGTTTCATAATTGTGTCATCAGAGTCATAATGCTGCAGCCTTATAGGATGCTGCAGTCCACAGCAGTATCGCACATGTAGTGCACAAGTCAAGTGGGTAAATATTTCTAAACTTGTCCATGCACACATTTGAACACTAGCCTCTGTGTTTATTTCTGCCAGAGTTTAATGTGTGTTTTGGGGGAAGGGAGAAAAAGTTAGCGTTAGCATTCACGGAGAATGCTAAATCTGCTAATTGTTGCATTAGAATGGCTGAGGCTGGGGGGAAAAAAGCTGGAATGAAAATCCACTGTATACCTTTGCTCCATATAAAGTAATCTTTAAACACATAAATTTGCATAGCATAAATAAGCTACTTCAGTTCGTGTGATTCACGTTTATTTATTTTGATAACCGACCATTTTATTTAAATGAATAGGAATGATAGGAACAATAAGTTTAAAAATTACAGAAAAGGTTTTTGTCAGGATCACCAGATTCCAATATTTAAGTATTTTTCCATAAATAATCATTTTTGATCTATAATAAAAGTAAAATATGACCTTTTATTATATACTTATACCAAGTTGGAGAATACTGGGTAAAAATAGGAATCCAAGTAAAACTTTGCAAATTATCCTCCTCGAACAGAACATTGTAGATGCTAGAGAAAATCCTTTTTGGTTGCCTGACACTATTTATTCACTGGTACTGGATGTAACTTTTAAAATTTTGTAAACATGTAGCCTGCAGTGAAGTAAATCATTGTGGAGTAACAGAAATCTCTCATTTAAATGCTGTTTGCTCTTGTTCTATCATGTTACACCACAAAAGTATCAGAAGCACCACAATTTCAAATGATGAAATATAGAATTATGCTGGATTGTCAGATTAGAGACATTAAAATACTGACTATATTTGGCAAGTAAAACCAGGTTAGTGTCTTATGCAAGTTTCTTTAAATTTTGGCACACACCTCTCTAACCTTAACAGCACATATTCTGTATAATTATCAAAAGTTCAAGCACCAGTTATAACCCTTTAACTTCATATGTCATCTTAACTATATTAACTTATCACTCTTACACTAACCTTTGGCTTTACTTGTTGTGCCCGCCTTGGCTGGCGCCTCCTCCATGTGTGCTTTATAATCACGAGGAGCACAATTCCTGATTTTAACTCACGTAAATCATAGCTTTCTCAAAATTTCATGATTTTGTCCAAAAGCTCTCATGTAGCCGTAGCTAACATACTTAAGTCTTGGACCTGCACATGATCCATAACTATATCCAGGATTGCAGCATCAGGTAAAGACAGGTCCATGTCAAATGAGCTCTTACAGCATGTATTGATCTTTTAGAAAGACTATGCTTCGGCATAGGATAGGTGGTATTGTTCCTCTCTTTTGTTACAACGCTTGGCCACTATGGCCAGGTAGAGCACCAGAAGTATGAGCCAGTAACAGGCATAGAGGATGGTGCCTGCAATGAGAAGAGCCTTCTCAGTCTCACTGAAGGGTTCTTGCACCTCGCAGTAAATGGTATAAACCACGCCACCGAGCAGTATGGCCACCCACGTGGTCACAGGCACAGCTCCAATAAGGTTTACCACTATCTTTTTCCTGCCTGATGTGCCCCAACCTGCTTTGTTAATAGTCAACAGGGCAAAGATCTTGGCAGGCAGCAAGCTTGACATGTAGAGTAGTGAGTACAGGGACATGAAGATCATAACAAGGCTGCCTCGTAGGAAGCAGGCATAGGTGGCCTTCACCATGCCCACCAGCTGGACCGTCAGCAAGAAAAGCAAGATGTTCCACAACCGACCTCGGTAGAACAGATGGATGACTGTAGCCACCAGAAAGAAGGGGAAGAACCCAGTGACCACAGATTCGTAGGTCATCCAGAGGCTGTGCTTGTGGAACCAAAGCGCATTGTAGAGCCACTCTCGAAAGTAAGACTTGCTCCAGCGGGTCTGCTGGTTGAGCCAGCGCAGGTATTGCGTGGGGGTCTCGGTCTGGCATTGCGAGCGTGCCGTGAACTTGGTTTTGTAGCCGAAGCTGAGGACGCGGTTGGTGAGGTGCCGGTCATCACCGAAGCTGCACTTGCTTCCTAGGAAGGTCTGGTGGTACCAGGGCTCCAGGAACTGTTGGAGGAGAGAGTTGCGGTACATTCCCAGAGGTCCACTGATGCACTGCACACATCCAAAGTAAGACTGGCAGGCCCGCTCTATGTTGAACGCCATCCAATACCGGACACTGCTTAGGAAGGAGATCCAGGAGTCGTACTTGTTCAGAATCTGAAAAGACAAGGAAACAACTCTCCGTGGGTAATCTTTAAAGAAGAAAGGTACAGGAAAACTAAAAACATTGCTCACCTGAACATCTCCTCCCACCCCACCCACTTGTGGATCCTCCTCTAGAACCTTCAGCATCTCAATGGTGCAGGCTGGATCAAGTACAGTGTCAGAATCACATACCTGCAAAACCAAGAGATGCATACGATTTAGAACGCTCCTCTGCAACTTTAACTCGTGCAACTATTTACTCTTTTCAGTCATTGAGGCTGATGTTGACAATGACTGTGTGAACAAAGCAAGGACTGTTGCAACCATAGACATTGGCTCACAGATGTTTCAAGGTCATCTTGGTTTCTGAAGGTATCAATCATATGCCGAAACAATGAAAAGTTGATGACAGCGCACAGGTGTGCTCAGGACTACAGGGGAAGGTAAGTAATACGACTGACCTTTGACCTCAATGCTGCATGGATTCATATTACAGTGGCATTGAGGGAACTATGGGGTTATGGCAGACTGTGAAGAGTGAAAGTATTGTAGGCTCATTGTAGGTTTTTCAAAATAGAAATTTGGCCATCCAAGAGCAACAAGTAAGCAAGTCTGGAATAAATGCTGTTTACTCCTATAAAATTCCAGTACCTTTTCCATTTTATTGAATTTTTAGGTTGTAAAAGGTGTCAAGACTTACTTGTATGTAATCCACAGTATCTCCCAGTGCTTTGAAGGCTGTGTACATCACCTCTCTCTTGCCACCCCACTCCTGCATGATGCAGGAGTAATGACAGCTCCGCACCACCCTGGCCACATGTGCAGCTTCCTCGGCATGCAATGAGCCTTTCCCTCCTCCTCCATCCCCGTCGCTGTGATAATTCCCCTTCCACACCACACAACCCGTCTGCTCCACTCCCCCCATCACCTCCTGGAAGATGTCCATCATGTAGGAATCCTCCTGACGATTCCCATCCACCACCAGCACCACTTTAAGCCCCGGAAAAGAAATGCGGCGAATGCTCCGCAGACACTTGCGAAGGTAGTCCGGATCTTCCTGATAGGCTGCGATGCAGAGGGCCACGGTGTGACGCAGGTGCTGAGGTCTGGAGGGGCCACGCATCTGTCGGTGCTCCAGATAGGCGAAGAGGCTCTGCAGGAGGAGGTGGAGGGACAGAAAGGCACCGTACAGGCCAAAAGACAGGTGGTGCTGCTCCGTGTGGATGAACTGGTAGCCTGTCACATAAGCTAGTAGGATAGCAAAAAGCACCACTGCTGCGAATAGGGTGGTGATGAAGATCCGCACCGCAGTGCCAAATCGAGAGGGCATCTGAAGAGGGAGAAAAATGGATATTATAACTAAGGGTAGTGAGAAACATTTTGAAAAAGCATAAATCCAAATATAGCAAATATAAAATATCAATGTTATATATTTTTATCAAATTTGATTTGAATTTAAATTAAAGGGATAGTTCACTTTGAAATTAATTTTTACCTCAAGGGCATCCAAGAAGTAGGTGTCTTTGTTTCCCCAGTATTTTCAATTTTGACATTTTTAGGTCAAACCGTTCTTGTCTGTCAGTCATATAATGAAGATTTATGGGGTCCACCCTAGGTTCACCTCAAAGAGCATGCACAGAGAAGTCCGAATTAAACACGATTTAATGACTCATAAATGGAAGTACACATTGATGGCCTAAGACACGAAACGAGCAGTTTGTGTGAGAAAACGAACAGTATTTATATCGTTTTTACCACTTGTAACCACAACCATGTCCAAGTGATCTGAAGGCACGGGCACTTGCCCGTCCAAGTGATCTCTTGCGCGGTTGCGGAAAAAAACAACAACCCATTGTCTGTTGGTATATCGAAATCGTCTTCCATTGCAATTTCCTGTATATCTAAATATGTTTAGATCTTCACAGTGAAGGATAACACTTCTGAAATCACTGTGTAAACAATGAGTGACGAACACGCGCGAGAGATCACTTCTGGGACTTTTCGGCGCACTTGCGCAGATAGAAGCACCTTCGCCCTGAGTGTACTTGGACGTGACTGTGATTACAAGAGGTAAAAACTATATAACTACTGTTTGTTTTCTCACACAAACCGCTAGTTTCGTGTCTTAGGCCATCAATGTGTACTTACATTTATGAGTCATTAAATCATGTTTAATTTGGACTTCTCTGTGCATGCTCTTTGAGGTGAACCCAGGGTGGACCCCATAAATCTCCATCATATGACTGAGAGACAAGAACGGTTTGACCTAAAAATATCAAAATACTGTGGAAACAAAGACACCTACATCTTGGATGCCCTTGAGGTAAGCTAAAACATATCAAAAGTTAATTTCAAAGTGAACAATCCCTTTAAATAGTATCTCAGGAATATTCCACCCAAAAAAATCAAAAGAAAAAAAGAAATAGGAAATAACAGAAAAATGCAAAAATAAAAATCTTTAAAGGCTTTGTGAGATTACCACATGAACATAAGGGTCAACAATTTTGAATTTATTCCAAACAAATGGCAACAACTGACATTGTGACAATTTTTGTGAAACTCTCTCTCAGTCACTCTCTCTTTGTCTTTCTCACTTTTTTCTCATTCTTTCAGGTTAATGACTTTAATTAAAGGCTAGGCCGAGTTTGGCAGGTAATCAGTGGTTCCAGACTAAGGAACAATCCCCCCCTTTCATTCATTCACTTGCCTCCTGCTCCCCCTCTCATGAAAGAAAGAGCTGCTTCACTCAGTGCCCTTATATCATAACCGCCAACGCAATGGAGAAGAGTGGCAGAAATAACGCCGACTTCCACTGAAGTGGTTGTTGATTTTTCTATCACAGTAACTGACTGTTCCCACAGTTATTTACAGCTGCATCAGACCGGTACTTAACCGTTTTTACATCATAAAATTCCAAGAAACACATAACTGTTCCTTTCATATTAGCAATTTTGGTTTCACGTTGGTTAATTGTATCTGAAGTGAGAACTGCCATAAAACCTAAATATTGTTTATGATCTATATAATGGGTTTCTCCCTTTCTGCGTTATCCTACACACCTTCTTGTGATGTGAACAAAGACAACATAGACCCTGAGGGTGAGATAGAGACAGCAGGCAGATACTGAGTGTTATGTTTGACCATAATTAGAGGGCATCTTCCTCCGGAGGGGCTTGTTAGCTCAAAGGGACGGGTATGAAGAAGGGCCCCATGTCATACTCAACAAGACACCAGCCGTCACTCAGTCCCTGAACACAGCAAACAAACCCACTACCATACGTGTGATGAAAGCTGTACATTTTCACATGGCAGCCTTTGATTAAGGTAAGATAAAGTCAACTCAAGATGCACATCCAAGAATCATCACACAAGGCGATCTGTAACACATTTGATCTTTAAATTAACCATTTAGGACAATAAAACATCACAATGTTCATAGCTGCATGCTACATAGCATTCTATGTAACCCCTGGATGTCAGTATCAAACCTAATGATGGAAGTTGAATAATATTTCAACTTTCCACCAAATAAAGAGGTCAGAGGTCAATGGTTACTCACTGTTGTCATGGTGAGATATTCACAGCCCGGGTGGAGATCAATCCATGAGAGCTCGATAATCTCAGATCCTTATTTTGCTTTTAATAATTCTATTCCAGACTCTTCCCAGTGATTAACAGAGAAGTTTCAGGACGTCGTTCTCAGGTCTGTTTCTCTTGTGAGTGATGGTAAGGATGATCATGGGTAATCATGCATTCTCAGCCCAGAAGCAGGTGGTCTCAGATGAAACAGAAGTGGACAGGATCCAAAAGATGAAGTCTGTATGAAGTCACAGGTGCATTGCGGGTTGGTAGGGGGGTAACTGGCTAAAGCCTCTCTTGCCCCGTGTATTCTCAGGTGTGAACCAGATAGAATGAGGACGTTGGATGCAAGACAGGACACTGACAAAGGGAGGAAGTGGGAGAGGAATGAAGGGGGGCTGGGAATCACCAGGACCGATGAGGGAGGGCAGCAGGTGAGAGGATGTGAGATGAATGGCTGGAAGGCAGAGCATGATGTGTTTGGGTGAATTATTGTACCAGTACACTATACTAATATTCATTATAATTGATCAACTGAAGTAATGATCAATCGAGACTCAGATATAAATCACTTTTATATTTTATAATCCACAATTTCCACACTGTAAAAAAATATTTTCAAGATTTGTTATCACAACATTTTTTTTTCTTTTGTCAAATCAACTTAAATAATTCATTTAGTTCAGATAACTTATTATTTTGAGTTTCTGATGATTAAATCAATCTCCTTCATTGTATTAACTCACTTTTTCCAGTTCAATCAACTTAAAAATTTAAGGCAACCAGGTTACTTACTTTTTTAAGTTAAACCAACAATATTTTTTTACAGTGCACAGTCATGATGTGATTGGTGTCACAGATATTCAACTTAAAGTCCTGGTTTGTTATAGACTCAATTTCTTTGTGTTGTTTAATGGGCAAATGACGTGAAAATACATAAAAAAAATGAAATGCTTTCATTGAGAATAGAATAGAATAAAATAATATTTAAAAAAAATGCTAATAGTCTTGGAAACAATATTGAAAAATATTTTTGTTTTTACAATCTAATAAAATATTTTATTTGAAAATATGATTAATATTTTATATAAAAAAAATATTTTATATTGATGTTTAAGAAATTGTATCTCTTTTTTTGTGAATTTGTAAATGAAAAAATACTAGGGGGCACCTACTATGAATTCATCCTCTCATCCAATTTCCGAAACGTATTCCCAAAAATCAGGTATTTCTTATTTTATTATAATTAAATGCTCACATTTATTTATATAGACCCAAATTAACAATAGTAAAGTCACTCCGATTACAATAAAATGCATTAGATTTATAGAAGGAAAAAAAAAGCACACTTGCATGTAATATTTAACAATTCTCTTGTCAAGTTCTTCCAGTTCTCTAGAGCCTGCGTTGGGGTAAATCCTATTTTGGTCTCTAGCAAATAGTTTGAACACTTTTGAAACTCTCACTAGACCCTTGTGTTGTTACAGTATGATGAAATGGAAAGCTAAACAGGCGTCATTTTCCTTAATCGAGCCCTTCTGAAGCTTTCCTGTTTTATTCCGTCCTGCTGCCCACTTGGTTACTCAGCCTCAGGGCACTAGCAAGGGTGCCAAGAAACCGAGGGCCAATCTAATACTGTAATTACTAAAACACACACATATGAGGATCTTAAAAAATCTCAGAATTTCACAGATTCTCTCAAGCTCTACACATAACCATTTATTTGAAGTTGCTTAGTATTATTGAGTGCCTTGCACAAGCAGTAGCCTATTTGTGCAAACAACACACCTACCCAACCTAAATTTACACGAGTTGACTCTCTCACAATTTTGTGTATTATACACACACACAACCACACAATGCACATTTGACAGAGCTCTTGTGCAGCATGCTTTCAGATCTCATCCACTCCCACATTAAACACAGACACGAAACAAAACTTAAGTCGAATGATATGTCTCTCACCTTCCCAGCCCCGCAGCTGTGACGGTGGTCTCTCTCTCTCTCTCTCCTCCGGTGGAGTCGGTGTGTGTGCGCGAGTCGGTGTGTCTGCCAGGCGTCTGCTCCGCTCCTCTCCACCACAGTGGAGCACAGCACCGTCCTTGTTCAACCTCCTGCTCACACTACATCTTTATTCCAGCCACACTTAATTCAGGAGATCCCTTATCCAAAAATACAGCACCATCACCCTCCTTTCTTTTCGTCTCTCTCCCTCACTCTCCTCCCGGAGAGTCCCGAGGCATGAAGACCTCTGATATCAGCTGTGAACTAACTTCTCACCTGGAGCGAGGTGGACCTCATGCCTCTGTTTTAGTGCTTTACTGCAGTGGCACCGTTCTGCAGTGCAGCCGAAAATCCTTCAAGGTCCCTTCTCTGTGCTTTCCCCCCCCTGCTCTGCACTGCAGCCAGCCTTCAACAAGACTCCGGACTGTTTGAGCAGGCACACTCTTCTCTTGGCTACACACACACCCTCTCAATGCATCCTTTATTGGGTTATTTATTTATCTATCACCCCTCCCTGCACCCCTCCTGCTGGCAGCCTGCAGGTCCAACACCGGCTGATGAAGAGATCTGCGAGAGGAGGAAGAGAAAGATAGACTGCAGCAGACTCGGACATAATCAATATTCACGGCATCCCCAAACATTCCTATCTCAGTTGTGTCTTCTTCCGAACACCCAATGAAAACTTGCTCTGTTTTCGGGAAAACCTCTCTGAAAGTCACCAGCCAGGTAAAACACGTTCAAGCCCTTTCTCTTTCCGAGTCTGCTGCATGGCAGGAAAAGTAATTAGCGTAATGGCTCTTTCATGGCTGGATAGCAGTCGTGAGAAGGTTATTATGGGGTTTGCGTGGAAGGAAGGTAAAAGTGTGACTTTCCACTTGATAACTCCATCGTGGCGTCACTGATTCACCCCTTTGCTGTGGGAACGTCCTTGGATCTTAACCAGAGAAGCAATTATCAGAGACACCTCAAGAGACTTGGGAGGTTCCTTTGCAGAAACACTGAGACAAAGTTTATGACTTCCAACTGGGCAGCAGGCCACCACACGGCTGTTGTTTTAGCCTGAAAATGGGTTAAAATACATGTGCAATGAACAACATTATGATTCGTCAAAACATGGATATCAAAATCCATTCACAGGATTGAATTCAAAGACAAATGCTATTTTGATTTTAAAATGTGATTTTAACCTCCAGACCTTAAATTTATTGAAAGTCTTATTATCACATTATCACAAAATAATGTTTTTTCACTTTTGTGATTGAACTGATTTTTAAATGTGAATCACCATTGAGGTTTTGATGCAATGATACAAAATAATACACACTAAAATGTTAAAAAAGTTGTTGATGCAAAACAGTAAAAAAAAAACAGCACAAACAATCTCTAATTCTTTTTGTCTTCTTTTTTGTTTTTCAAATGTTTTAAAAATTGTATTTATCATTGTTTCTCTTTTTTCTCAAAGATTCTAAGCACAGTAAATGTATTGTTGACATGTACATGTGGTCATTATGAAAGTTAAATAGTTCATATTTACTTATTTTCTAAATGAACACTCTTATTGTGAATATTTCATCTGTGTATGTTATTCCAAAGTAAAACCTTTGTAATTTTAATCAAAGGCCCGGTTTCACAGACAGGGCTTAGATTAAGACAGGATTAGGTTATAGTTAAATTACGACATTCAAGAATTACTGGTGTGCATTTTGTGACAGAATAATGGCACCGACATATTTTAAGATGTCAGTGCAGGTTGCTTTCAGTTCAAACGGCTCAAACATGCGTTTTAGTCTGGGACTAGTCTTAAGCCTTGTCTGTTAATCCACAGGAAAGGGTATTTGGGTACAATTTAGATATTGCTTTTGCAAACTGGCTCCATTAAATGCCCACAATTCATGTACTACATGTTTCCTGCACTTCTCAGAAATACTTAAAAGGGCCATTCACCCAAAAATGAAAATTGTGTCAACATTTTCTCACCCCACCCAAATCTGTGTGACTTACTTTGCATGTGAAACACAACAGAAGATATTTTGAAGAATGTTGGTAACCAAACAGTTTTGGTGACCATTGACTTCCATTGTATGTATAAAAACACAGAGACATTTCTCAAATACCTTCTCTTACATTCCACAGAGCACAGAAAGTCATACAAGCTTGAAACAATATAAGGATGAGTAAATTATGACAAATCTTTCATTTTTGGCTGAACTATCCCTTTAACATTACAGAAGTACAATCCATTGCAAACTGCAATTCATATTGAGTTTAACATACTATAAACCCACATTAAAGATTTTTGTTATACAATGTGAACTATTTTGAGCTTAATAATATTTGGTTCACCTATTACCTTACAGCACATGAGGCAGACAGGAACTTGTGGCACTGCAACCTAACCCAGATGTTCAGACACATGCTTACATTTATATTACCTATAAAACAGTCCAAGCAAAGGGAAAAAGAAACTGTTAACGACAGCATAATATAAACACATTAGACCAGCTTCGGAAAAATAAGCACTCTTTATTTTATTTTAGAGACACATCATGACCAAGACATCTATTTATAAATTAGCATAAATGCTAACATTTGTATGCATATGGTATTTAACCAGTTCTGCTTCAGGGCAGTTCCAAGAGGTCAGGATGCTATACAGATGGTGAACATGAATGGATAGTTTTAGTATTGTGCAGTTTTAGTATTGTGCAGTGGGAGGAATTTTAAGAGAATGACTAACTGCCCTGTCGTACAAAGATGTCACGACCTAGCCGTCTTTATATGTATAACAAACAATCGATAAAAAGCAAACAGGCATTTTTTCACCAGTACAGAATAGAGTGGCAACCAGCTACACAAGGGCTCTTTACAAAGATATATCTTTGGCTTTTGTTGCCCTCTAATCTCAGTGTAACAGATAACAAAAGGCACAATGCTAGTATATCAATGGTTTTTTGTAGGGCTGTCAAACAATTAATCGCGATTAATCGCATCTAAAATAAAAGTTTGTGTTTACAAAATATATGTGGGTTCACGGAGTATAATTATTTTATATATATATATATATATATATATATAAATACACACACATGCTTGTATATGAAGAGTTCAGATGCAAAAGCCTCTAAATGCCATTTGAAATTTTCTTCTTTAATGATGATTTTTATCAAACTTGTATATTTAAGTTCAGTAATTTCACTTAGATAACAATTAATAGGTAATTATCATTGCCATTTAAGTGAAATTACTGAACTTAAATATACAAGCTTGATAAAAATCATCATTAAAGAAGAAAATTTCAAATGGCATTTAGAGGCTTTTGCATCTGAACTCTTCATATATTTATTTAAGAAATATTTTCATGTATATACTGTATTTAGATTTATATATAATTTATATTACGTGAATATAAATATTTGTGATAAAAATCACAGTGCACCCACATATATTATGTAAACACAAACTTTTATATGGGATGCGATTAATCGCGATTAATCGTTTGACGACCCTAGTTTTTTGGTTTGACAATGGAAATGTGGGTGTGAAAACCGATTATGGAGAAGAAGAAAAAAAGCTGAAAATGTATAAATTATTCAAATACTACAAATCTAAACGGATGGTAGAAATCTAAGAGGTCTACAAAAAAGAAAATGTTATGTAATTTCTGGAGCGCTTTCAAGGAAGTACCACAATCTTTTTCTCAAGTTTTTGCTGAGGGAAGATGAACCTCCTCATGACATCATCCAGCTCCTCCAGAGCGAGCTGAGCATGGAGTACAGCCACATCATCTGGGTCCGACCGCACCACCCCTTTCAGAGCCCGATACAGCTCAGATAAAACATCCCCAAGAACCTGAAAAAGAAGAAGAGGAGTCGGAAAGCACTTGGTAAGCAGATTTACTGTACAACTGAAAGCGAGAAAAAGAACAAACAAGGAGGAATTAATGAGTACAGTATACGTCTCTTGAGGCAGGTGGTCTTTTGACCTTCTCCCTCACAGCAAGAGAGCACTTTTGTAAGCAGTCAGGTGTTTTAGCCTCACACTTAGAGGACACCAGGCGTTGTGACTTATGGTTTACCTGGACGAGCCGTCTCATTACTCGCTGCAACAGCTGTACCGAGTAGCAACAGTTTCTCATACAAGAAGGAGTTTAATCAAGCTCCATCCTGGGAAACTCAACAGGCGGCGATGACAGACATGACTTTACACCCGGGCTTCTGAGTCTAGTAAAACTTGTCCAATAAAGTGCATGTGCAAATATTTCAAGGATCAGGGTACCAACTAGGGTGGACATTGGTGCTGTAAATCAGGGGATCAAAAGTTGAAAAGGTCATTTGCAGCAGCAGTGGCCAGTTCGGTCATGGGATCAGTTTATGTGCATTTATAAAGGGGTTTTAAGATGTTTTATGTGGACAAACACCCCAAAAATTCCAAGTGTTACAAATTAAAGTAGTAAAAAGGCAGAAGATTTAGGGCAAACAAGGCCCCATCCTGACATTTTGTATCAACCTCTCTACAAAATTAAACGTATCATCTTATACAAGAAGGTCTCATTGTTACACAATGTAATTATATATTTAAGTGCCGAGTAACATGAATCAACTACACATACTTACTATAGGTTTTAAGGTAGGATTAGGATTTGGTTGAGGGTTATGTAATTATGCATAATTTCCTGTGGTAAGTACATGTAACAAGGACAAAATAAGGTGTTACAGAATCTTATTATTACAAAAAAAACAGTCTACAAATATTAAACTACTTTATACTATAAAATTAAGAAGTTTATAATTTAATTATTTTTCCTTATTTATAATCATTTAGGTTGATTTTTTTTCTGTAGAACATACTATGATCACAATGGGAAAATCTGGCAAATAAGATGTATAGAAATACATTTGATAAAGGAAATAAGCAGCATCAACGATCAAGAGTCTCTTTTTTCATGAAAAGTGTGACAGTCTTGTGATTCATACCCTATTATATTTACATAAATATGTTTTAAAAGAGTTAACTGAAAAAAATCATCACACTGTATTTTGGGAGAACAGATCTGTAGTCTGGGAGGTTGGAATGTCAATCTGCCAGTCTGCTAACAACATCAAAAAAACTATAAAATATACAAATTTCAGTAAGTGTGGTGTGGTTCATATGATCTCACAACAGGGTAAACATCTGTTGAAGATGGCTGCTAATAGTCCAGGGGATCAGAGACTCAATGTCCTCACATCTATGAAAGCTAATACACACCTCTGATTGGTTAATGTAGTTACAGCTGTAACTCTGAACTTGTGATGCATCAAACTTTATAGAAGACTTCTCAAAAAACTTAACTCAGCCTGCACTGTTACCATTATGGACATTTATTATTTTTTGTTTAACCTCATGGTCACTAATAAGTACCATAAAACATTGTCTTGGCAACCTCCTTCAACACACTAGCATAGCAGGGATAAATTATGCATGAGCAAGGACCAACTTTCCTTATAAAAAGCTGAAAAAATGGTTATCACATGATTTAGATCTATTCATTTAATCATCATGCACCAAATGACCTGTAGGAGCTGTAGTCGGAAATGAAAGGCATTGCTGGGAAAGTGATCAGGGCCGTGGGAACAAGAGTGTCTCCTGAGAGTGACGATTAGACAGAGCATTGGTTGTCTTATACTGCAGGTGACCTCTAAATAAGAGAGTAGAACAGCTGCTGCTCATCAGTCCAGATACTGGAAGAATTCCTCCCACTAAACACATGCATTGATGAATCAAAACATCTAACAATCTACTCAATATCCTCACACACAACAAAACACAGTGATGGGACTTCACACCTTTAAAGAAATATGTCTGGTTAAAAACATACTGTAAATGGATAGCATCTGTGGCATGCTGTTGAATACTACCACTTACCAAATACATTTATAACGCTACATAACATAAATCCTGAAAATGTGCATCAACTTTCCCAAAAATATTACGCAGCACAGCTGTTTTCAACAGGGATAATAATAATAAATGTTTCTTGAGCACCAAATCAGCATATTTGTCATGATGCTGAAAATGCAGCTTTGCCATCACAGGAATAAATAACATTTTAAAATATATTAACATAGAAATATAAAATAATTTATTTTAAAATGCTGAATAATCAATACATTTTAAAGTCCTTTCTAAAAGCTTTTCATATTCCTTTAATACCAGCCACTGGATAATCACAAGTTTCATGTTTAAAGCAGTAGTTCACTTTAAAAAAAAAAACTTTTGCTGATAATTTACTCACCCCCTTGTCATCCAAGATATCCATGTCTTTCTTTCTTTAGTCAATAAGAAATTAAGGTTTTTGATGAAAACATTCCAGGATTGTTCTGCGTATAATGCACTTTACTGGTAACCAAACAGTTCAAGGTCCAAAAGACAGTTTCAGTACAAACTGCAAACTGTTCGAAGGGCTTTAAACGATTCCAGACGATGAATAAGGGTCTTATCAAGCAAAACGATCGCTCATTTAAAAAAAAAAAAGTTTAAGTTTTATAAGCTCAAATGGTCGCCTTGCTCTGTTCTGTGATGCGCGTTCGTGACTCTCCTGTTCGAACTCGTTCATCAAAATGAACGAATCTTTTTGGGGAAATGGGCGACCATTTGAGCTTATAAAACTTTTTAAATGAGCGATCGTTTCGCTTGATAAGACCCTTATTCATCGTCTCGAATCGTTTAAAGCCCTTCGAACAGTTTGCAGTTTGCACTGAAACTGTCTTTTGGACCTTGAACCGTTTGGTTCCCATTGAAGTCCATTATATGGAGAAAAATTGAATGTTTTCATCAAAAACCTTAATTTCTTTTCGACTGAAGAAAGAAAGACATGGACATCTTGGATGACATGGGGGTGAGTAAATTATCAGCAAAATTTTTTTGAAAAGTCAACTACTCTTAAAAAATACTCACCTGAGTGGTTTTATCACTGAGGCCCCTAAGGACCAGAGCAATGACATGGACCGCAGCCCTTCGAACCTCTGCTTCTCTGTCTGTCTTTATCAGGGCGGTGAGACACGTGCTCAGCTGCAGGAAACACACAAACAAAGGTCAAATACAAAGGACGTATGCAGGCCGCAGAGATCTGCAATGCTGCACTAGTTGATCTTTACGTCAATGTAGCGGGTCGATTGATGTCTAAACACACGCACACGGGTTTGCAGAAGGCTGATGCTCAAGATGGCCTAGAACAGCCTGTTGCAGGGGCTCTTTCATGAATAAGCAGCCCAGTTAGTCACACTGACAGAGATGCTTATTCATGAAGATCTATAGACCACTGCTGCAGCTCAGCGACTCGAGTAGATTTTCTCAACGACCATATACACAAGCCCTGAAAAATAAACAAACTGCTTTCCAACTGCAAGGCATCACACATTGGCACAAAGTATCAAAGAACTCTAGATTTGTATTTCCTGAAGGAAACATCAATGCTTGTAAGGCAGCAAAAGTACAATGCTAAAGTCTCAGGTAAGCTTAGACTTTGATTCTACATAAAATAATGATGACATGACTGATTTCCCAGTTTGATGTGATTCTAAATCACAGGCAATTAAACTTGATTTGATTCAATGCTGATTCTTTATATCAGTTATGAATGTCCATTTCACTTACATATGATGAAATAAAATAACTAATCAATAAAATAGCCAGCTCATTTGTATTGTGAATTGGGCTGTACAAATACTGTATGTTTGCATCAGCCATTGAAAACAAGCTTAGAGTAAAAGATTGATCTTAGGATTGTATGGATCAATATGGGGAGTGCTCCATTAAACGAAAAGCGATATTTTTTCCCCCAACCCTTAAGACACTTCTTGTTTTCTATTGGCTGTGTACGAGAATCAACATAACGCAAATTCAACACATTCGGTCCACTTTCAAACGCAGCTACATATGGTTAAGTAAGTGACTAGAGTAAAAACGGCTAATCACAATTCAGTATACAAATGAATTTAAGAAAAGAACAAAAAGCATTCCAATATGCAAATATTATAGTGTCACCATATTCAGTTTTGAATTGCTAACATCATAAAATGGAACATTTTTATTTACAGATCTATTTTGAAAGCACTTAAATAAATGTGAGCATACACAATCAATTGCTACATAAAGATTTGTGGTCAAGACATTGGCTGATTTTAATGAGCAAATCAGTGAGTTCAGGTTCACTCATCTATCACCCATCTGCACCAGCAGAAACCCTGATCTCAGCACTACTAGTAGTAGTAATCTTGTGTAGTGAGGTGTACAGCTGTGCCGAGTAAAGAGAACGATGACATCAGACTAGAAGCAGCCTCAGGGATCTGCTTAAAAAGAACTAATTACAGACTAAACTGTGCAGATTCAGCTTTTCATCAGCTTGTCTAGTTGACTGTTTGGTTTTGAATACTAGAGTGGTACTACCTCTTGTGCTAGTGGTCCGAGGGAAAAGTTGAGACGTTGGCAGAGTTCACCCAAATTAGAGAGGCTGCTGGCACGCACACTACTGTCCGTGTCTCGTGTGCCACTCAGGAACACACCAATCAGAGGGCGACCATAGTGTGGAGCAAGGTCACCTAAAAGAGAAAACTTTTTATTTATTTATTTGTGAAGATATTTAGTTGTATATAAAAAGACATGCACTACTGTTTAAATGTTTGGAATAATTATGATTTTTAAAAAATATTTTTGGAATAATTAACTTATGCTCACCAAGGCTCAAATTATTTAATTAAAAATACAGAAAAAAACTGTAATATTTTGTACTATTATTACGGTTTTCTATTTTAATATATTTTAAAGTGTAATTTATTCCTGTGATGGCAATTTTGTTTTGTTGTATATTTTGTGTTGGATATTATCCTTCTGAAAACATTGAAATATTTTTCTTTTTCCTCAAATATTAATGGTACTCATTTATCAATGTTGAAAATAGATTTTGCTGCATGGTTTATGAACAGTATTTGTGGGGTATTTTTCAGGATTATTGAATCGAAAATCCAAAACAACAGCCTTTATTTGACATTTAATAGAAATGTCTTCCTTTACTGTTACTTTTGATCAATTGAATGCATTCTTGCTGAATAAAAGTAAAAAAATTATTTACTTTTTCTAAATTCAGCCCAAACGTTTGAATGGTAGTGTATCACTTATTCCACATAAATACTAAGCAGACAACTGTTTTCAACATTGATGATAATAATTGTTTCTTGAGCAACGAATCAGCCTATTAAAATTATTTGTGAAGGATCATGTGACTCTGCAGTAATGGCAACTGTAAATTCAACTTATTCATATACTTATTCATAATATTATTATTCATATATTACTTATTCATATGTAATATTTCACAATATTACTGTTTTACTGTATTTTTTATCAAATCAATTTAATTTGCTTGATGAGCATAAGAGACTTCTATCAACAACATTCAAACTCTTAATAATTACAAACTTTTGACCCGTGGTGTATATACAGACGTAAAATAATAACAAATATCACATGTACAGTGCAAAAAATGAGAGCTCCAGCCTGAACACACACAAACACACACACACAGCTGAAGTCGCAACTCCTCTTCCAATCTCTCCATCTCAGTGTGAAAGTCTGAGAAAGTCCACACCTACAGCATGAGCAAAGTCACTAAACTGGGATTTTTTTTTTTTGGCTTCTTTTTGAGCTCTGACAAAAAAAAAATCCCCCTCACACTAACAGGTATTAGTGTAAGGGGAATTTACATTCTTTATGGGAAATAAATAAGGATACAACTAGACAAAAGCTATTATAATGGCTGCCAGGTGGGTCCAAAGGGACTTACTCCCCACAGCTGATTTTTCTGGCCCTGTCCGAAATATCATTCAAACTGTATAAAACCTTCCAGAATCCATGTGCCAGGACCTATTCAGACATGAATGTCCACTTGTTAAGCTGACCAATCCTCCAAACGGATCAAAAGAGCTTTAAAGGCTATTGTGGACTAGATGTACAAGAAAAAAAATGGGTGTCTGATGGGAGGGAAAAAGAACAGGGGCAAGAAAAAGTGTAACATACGCTTCTTTGATCCAGTGCTTCTTGTTAACTGTGGCCATCTGTCCCAGCACCTTATTAAGCGACACGTTTAATTGGAAACCAGTGGCACACTTATGCAGGAAAAGGATTCATTTATTTGCCTACATTATGAAACAGCATGTTTTGGTTAGAAATTTAATTATTACAAAATCAAGGATTTAGGGATTGAAATAAGTGTCTCATTAGATAATACTCAAGGGCTGAAAATGTAAATTGAGCTCAAGTGTGTGATGTGCAGTGTGTGATGCCCCCTGCTGTGTGTGAAGGCACTATGAATGTGACAGAGAGCTGTGAGACTCATTGTGCGGTTTCAGCGGACTGCAGCAGCTGTTGGGCTTTTTCAGAGCTCGGTCTGTTAGCGTTAAGGAGCCGGGCCAAGGCGACATGCCTCAGACCCAGACTGAATGATCTCGAGACACAAAGTATAACCGCACACTTGTGCTAGGGATACGGCACTGCCCAGATCTGACAAACAGATCCTGAAATGGAGCTAGTATTTTAAAGGAAGAAAAGAATACAGAAAGAAAGAAATATGAAAAAGAAAGACTGTGCTCACCCATGGCCCTGCAGGCTCTCATTAAAACCTCGCCCACTTTGAGGCGTGTCTCTAGGGAGCGCTCTCTTTTGGGGGGACCGACAGTTGCCCCGGTCTGATACTCTCCCAGCAGTCTCTGCAGAATCTGCTCAGGAAAAGAGTCAGCCAACACTGCCAACCCTGAAACAGAAGAAAAAAACAGCTCTGAATAAAGGCTAAAACTCTGACAGACCCTTTTTAAGACAGGATGAATAGAAAGCACAACAGGCTGCCAGAGCATTACAATCTTAATTTAGCTATTCCTCAATAGGCCAAAAAAGGGATGGATGAGATGATTCTGACCATTCATGGACAAAAGGAGAAATAACATTGGCTGCAAATACAAAGAGCTGGTTTAGCTAATCAAACCAAAATATAGCACCCCAAATCTGTTTGTTGGCCCAGATACAGCAACCTTGTAGATTTCAAAGCTGTTCCTAAAATAACCTGACACACATACATAAAAGAAAATCCTCCACAACTGCCGATCAATATACCCCACTGCTCAAAAGTTTAGGCTCAGGAATACAAAATATCGTAGTAAAAAAAAAAAACAGTAATATTATAACAATTTAAAATAACTGTTTTTTCAAAGACGAATTCCCAGCAGTCTTTAGTGCCACATGATTTGGTGTTCAAAAAACATTTATTATTATTATTATTATTATCAATGTTTGTGCTACTTTAATGAGCTCAGGAATCAAATGCTTTATCTATTCATTATGGCAAAACAAAAGCCTGGTCATTTAACAAATGAAAGGTTTAACCAAACGTCTGGGGGCTCAAACACATTGCAGTGTGTTGAGGTAAAGCTGGCAGGGAGAGTTTAGCTGGCAAAAGTAAATGAGGTCAATGTTATGTCTGTGCTTTATACTTACAACTAAGTAATTAAACCAGTCAAAACCAAGCGGTTTTATTATGTACCATCCCAACTACAAATAAATCTAAATGTTACATTAATTTCTAAAAAAAAGTCACTTTTTTAAAGTGTGATTGTCATTTATTTGGTTGTATTTCGAAGGAGTTAAGGCTGGTTTCTTTCTTGAACTAATGAATCAATTACCTTGAATAGCAGACAGATACACAAAAGAGTCTTCATGTTCCAGGTTTTCCAGAAAGAGCTGAAACACATTGAAATAATTCACTGAAAGCTGAGAGCAAAGAATTAGAGCAGAGTTAATTAATTCCTTAGACTAATTATCACTGACAGTTTTTCAGCTCTCAGCACGTTTACAATAATGCAAATTAAAGCATGTCTATGGCCTGCGGTTTTAAAAGATTTAAATCAGCTCACATCACATGAGGTGAAGTGGTATGAAATGAAAATGAATACTACAGATAAGACAATTATGTGTTAAGAACTCTAACAGACACTGATACAAATAAATATTTAAAACTGAATGAATCAAAAGAAAGAAATTCACATCTATGTTAATGGGTTACTGGGTGGGTGTTATGTCACTGTGTTCATGTGTGAATTAGTTGCGTTGGACACAGAAGAGACTCTTATTACAGAGAATATTAGATGAGACATTGCAGAAAGCCGCTCATCATAACTAGATCCCACGAGAGTCTTCAGACACCCTGAAGCAAGAGGTTTTACACACCAAACATCCCACCTCATTTATAAAATATGGTCTATTCTAGACCCTCACCCTCCCTCAACACTACTAGCACACAGGAGAAAGAGAAACACTGGAAGTCACTGGCCCAATTAAACAATGTCACCCAGGGAAGAAGAGTCTACGCAAATCCCAGGAGAGATGTGCACGTGACACCAAGCTTTTAGCATCAGAGAGAATAATGCATACTGGGAGAGTAAGTGTTCATCATATACTATAATGATCGCCTGCATCAAAGCGCAATGACAACAGCGTTTTGGGGCCTGCTGAAAATACAAACTTGTGAAATCTGTTTTCAAAGGGCAAGTTTTTAAAAATACTGTTATCGTCTGCAAATGTGTGAAAACGGTGATGTCATACACATGCGTATTATATGTTCAGTCTATTGGCATGTACCGTTTCTTTACAAAGTGACGTCGGCAACAACTGACATGCATTAATACAGCATTTTTTTTTGGGCGTTTTTGCGGCTCCGCGTGAACATTGTTGCTGTTTG